>NC_009319.2:629981-756298 GCF_000002845.2 Leishmania braziliensis MHOM/BR/75/M2904 | reverse complement strand
CACTTTTTTGTTTTGTTTGCCTTTGCGTTTTGCCATTTTGTTTCTTCGTGGCTCCTCCCCTCCCCCTGCTATCCTCCTCTTCAGTTCCTCCCCCAATGCCTCTTGTAATGCTTGAGGATGGGGTCCACTCACCCCCTTCCCCGTGAGGCTTGCGCACATGCGCGCGCTCCGATTTACTCGATAGAAGAGAAGTTCGACTCCTGTTGTGTGCCCTCTCTATACCCCACACGACTTACTTTCTTGCCTACCGTTCTTCCTACAACCGCTACTCCCCCCTCCCCTCCCCACCCCCTCCTGTCGATCTTGTCTTTTCGTTTTATTTCCACCCTTGCTGGTGTAAAGGCAGTTGTCTCTACTGACGGTGTTGCGACGCGCCGCCAACCCCCCCGTCCCCCTCTCAGTCTTCCTTTTTGTTGCCCCTTTCGTCCTCTGCGCCATCTAACCCTTCATCCCTAGACCCACAACGCAGTCACTGATGCATCGAGGAGAGGAGGAAGAGGAGCCTACCTGCATGATTGGAGTTATATTGGGGGTCTCCCCATGTGCTACTGCCGCGCTCTCTCTCTCTCTCTCTGTGCCCCTTTTCCCCGTCTCTTCCACCTACCCACCCCCCCCTCTCCCACCACCATCGCCACTGTCACTCATTGTGGACCTTCTCCTTATCGATACAACCAGCCTGTCTTTCTCTGCCCCCCCCCCCCCCTCCCCTTTTTATTACGTGTACCACCCCCTCCCCCTCTCCCTCCCTCCCTCCCTCCCTCCCTCGTCTCCCCGCTTCCCCATCCTCTCGATGTGTGCACCCTTCCATCCTCCTCTCTGTCTATAAATTCATACACACCTGCCCCCCCCTTTGTTTTCGTCTACCCCCCCTCTCTCTCTCTACCGCATGTTGTGTTCACTCGCTCGGTGTGGGCTGGTTTCTGGTTCTTCTAATCCCTCCCCTTCCTATCCTCTCCTATCCTCTCCTCTCCCTCTCTTTCCTCATTTTGTTTCATTAGGTGCTGACCTTGCGTATTCTCAAGCCATCCCCAACCTATTTGTTCTATACTATGGCACGGGTGTCGCTTGGAGAGGGAATGCTGCTGACTAACCCTCACGCTCCTTCCCCTCCTCACCTCTTTCTCCCCACCTTCCTGGACCAGCAGATGAGCATCCTAGCCGCTGCTGAAAGGGAATTCATTTTCGGTCCTTTGCTCTCTTTGTTTATCCTTGTGCGCTCCTCGTAGGGCATGGCGGTGCGACGCGATCGTCCGCACGATCGTGTTTTGCTTGCCCAGTGGAAGCGCGCTCGCTGCTCTACCTGCCAGTGAGATACTTCTACCTTTCATCGTCGTTGAGGAAGGGCCACGGTGACCGTGTCGCTCCTTTTCTCGTCATTTTCGCTATCCGTGCCTCCGCCGTAGGTGCCGTCCATCGGGCCCCTTCATGTCCCCCCCCCTCCGGTGAGGCAGGTGGGGTGGACAGGTCCGGCAGCCCCGCACTCTCGTCGGTGCCCAAGCACCGCACATACGTGTGTCGATGCTCCTGTATGAAAGCCGCGCTCTGCCGCTGCCGGTGTGGCCTCGGTGTAGGCGGCCGGATTGCCCCCACACCGCCCAGCAGTCATGTGTATTGGGCGCGAGTATGCTGGCTCGCTGGTGCTCGTATTGCGACTTCCTCCCTTCTCTCTTCTCTCTCACCTCTCACCTCTCACGCTGGCGAAGGAACGGAGGCATTCACTGATGGCCGAAAAAAAGGCGAGCGCGAAAAGGTTTCCGCAGAAAAGAGAGGCACGCTTGCCGCCACTGCCATACACGCATGCGGAGAGGCTACCATGAGAACTGAGAACGCAAAAAAAAAAGCAAAAAGAAAAGCAAAGGCCAAAGTGTTCTCAATACACAGGCTGACGCACGCGTGGGGGACAGCTCACGGAGCAGGCAAAGCCTTGGCCACCATGTTATTGTTCTCGCCATCTCCCTCCCTCTTCCCCCCAACCCCTCCTCGCTGGGTTCCTGTGGGTTTCTTTCTGCTGTGATTATTGTGCCCTTTCTTTCTCTCCCTTCTCTGCTATTCTCTAGCGCTTCATCGTAGTGCCGATAACACGACCTCATCCATGCTTGACGCGGGCGCGTTACTCAGCTTATTACCCCCCTCCTCTTCTCCCTTGTTTGTTTTCCTACAGTAACGCTCCTCTTATGAAAAGCACAGACCCAAGCACGAAGTCATGGATGCACGTATACAGACGGTGACTTCCCCTACGTGTTACTCTTCACCTCGTTTCACTCTGACTCTCTCTGTTTTTTTTTTTTGTTTCGTTTCCTCTTTCAGCGTCGCTCAATACTCTGCACACGTGCCAGTCGATTTAATTTCTCCTCATGTCTCTCTTTTTATCAGCTCGTTTTCCTGCCTGAGCGGTGAACTTCTTGTCCGTAGTGACGAAGTGAAACTGTTGAGGTCGAAAAGCGAAAAGCCGCGGCGGCCGTCAAAGAATTCACCAATAGGAATCTTCCACTCCTTGTGCTTATCTTTAACCCCCATCCACCCAGACACCCCCCCTCCCCCCCCACACACACTCTCACTCTCGACTGCCGCCCCCTTTTTGATAGCCGCAAGGCTCGTTTTTATGCCTACGTTACTTTCTTTTTTTTTTTGGACTTTGCTCAGCCCAGTCGCATCCGCTTCGCATTGAGTACGGGGCCTCGAACTACCAATTTGCGAGTCAGACTACCAGGCTAGGTGGCAAAGCTAAATCGTCAAATGTCGGGAGGTGCTCCTCAGAGAGTCACGTGGGTGTGTGCACATGTGTTCCACCGCGATGGCTAGCCGAGAGACCCTCAGCACCATTTCTCTCGCTTCGCTCCTGTTGGGGAGAAAAGAGGGATGGGGGTTACGTCTGTGCAGACGTGCCTGCCCTCTCACACCCTCTCTCTTTCGCCCATTTCTGCTGAGAAACCTTCGACACGAATTTTTGTTTCTCTTCACTGGCTCGTATGTGTGCGCATGTGTCTTCTCTCTTGTTGTTTCTCCCCAAACCAATCCCACTCTTTTTCTCCACCTCTTTTCCCCTTCTGATTCTTGTCGTTGCTCTTTACATCTTTCCTGTCACTTCACCCTCTACGCTGTACACAGGAAGACACCAGTTTTGCCTCTCCGTATCAACCCCCCTCTCTCTCTCTCAGCTGTCCCCCCCCTGCGTCTGATTTGGTGCCTCCTTCTCTCACAGTCAACAATATCTCATCTCTGCGTTCACACCTTTACCCATGCACACACGCCTAGAGAGAACATGCGAATAAACGATGCGGCACGTGGTTTACATCTCGTAAGCCTACGCGGACGCTCATCTGTGTCCTGATTATGGGGCGAGCGCTACTCGTCTCCCTCTACATCGGCGTCACCTTCCACTCGAAGAAGATTCTGACGACAGTGTGCGGGGGAGGGCCACTACAGGTTTTGGCTTAGCACCTGCGTCACTATCCATGTCATGATGTCGGAGAGGCAGACGCGGAGGACTGCGCTCATCTTGTGCGTCCCGTTCCGCCTCAGCGCCACCATCTCTTTCTTCAACGTCGTTTGGCAGAAAGTTTCGTGTGGTGTGGCGGTCCTCTACGACTTCCGCCGCCCGTGGACGAATTTCTTCAGCTGCAACGCCTTCTTGGCCCTCCTGGAGCTTTTGGGCTGATATGTGGCGACTCATCGGAGTCGTCGTGTGGACTCTAGTCTCCTCAAGCGAGTTCCTTTCTTACCACAAGTGCGGCTTCTGGCCCTACGTCTTCCTCTGCTTTATGCTGCAGGCGATGGTGACAACGCTCGCGCAGCGCAATCGGCTCAACACGGTCCTCTACCCTCCCCAGCAAGACGTCACCGCCTCGTTACCGCGCGCAAGCTTGTTTGTAATGTGGGAGGGCGATTCCATTGCTGCCGTTGGTGTCGTCTGCTGCTACACCCCTGCCACTCCCACATCCGGGTTAGCGGCTCATTCAACTTTTCGGGCATGTTGGAGTGAGTCTTTGCCACGTGCAACCTCCTCTTCGACGGCTCGGCTTGGTTTGGCGTGGAGCAGAACGGGATGGTGGCCGAGTGGGTCGCCAAGTTTCCACCGGAAGCGTTGAACTCATCACGTCCACCACGATGGCAGCGTGACGTCGCCGCTGCAGGTCAACGTGGCGAAAGATGGCAACAGGGCCGGACGCGCTTGTAGCTGCAGCGATGCCTTCGTCAAGGTCCAGGTGTCCAACGAGGGTGACTACACGATGCCAGGCTGTGACTGCGACGCTGCTGCCGGGGAGGCGATGTCGCTCCTCACCCCCCCTCGCCACGCACCACCGCGTGCGAGCTCTTCCTCGACCACGACATCGTTCTTCACTTCAGTTTTTGCAGTGTGCCCGTGTCGTCCCCATCTTTGTGGATGTGCGACCTTTACTGAGCTCACGCGCCCCATTCGAAATGGGGGAGAGGTGCACCTTGTCCAGCCCATGTACTTCACGCCACTCATCTCCATATCACTGCCGCAGGAGGTGTGCTCGGTGCTGGTGCTAGGTGCTCCGTGTCTCTTGCGCATCACCTCCTCCTGTTGATAAGTAATAGGGCCATGCCCCCTATGCGCGGACCTGGCTGAAGCCGTTGCACACGCCGGTTGGCCTCAGTTATCGTACGTTGCCCATGCATATCTTGTTCTTCACGCTGGCGTCGCTTTCACACTTCCACCGGCTCCTCCGCCAGGAATCCTGGCAAGAAGATTCGGGTGGTTGCGATGGGTCCGCAACTCCTCTTGCTGGCAGTCTGCACGCTCCTTCTGTACCCCTTGACAGTGACGCTCAACCGCCTAGGGGCGGAGCTAAATGAAGACAGTGGCCGGATGATGATGACGGTACCGCCTGGGTTGGCTCTCCGCATGCTTCTCCGGGTGTACCATGCGAGTGTACCACCCTTCTTCACAGACCCTTCCCACGGCAATGTCTGCAGCATCTTGGTGGGACTGGGCTTCACCACTGACGTCTACCGTCGTGCCATGATGGCCAACCCGCTGAAGGAGGAGGTGAATTGGTAGTGCAACACGCCGTCTGTCGCACAGCTGAGCGCCACGACACTACTGATGCGTGGGTCGCTTTGTGGCAGCAATGATGAGAAAATCGGGGATTTGCCGGTGAGCACCGCGAGCGGCAGCCGCGGCACCTTCCCCACCGACAGTGATGGCAAGCAGGCCGCCGACGGTATCCACATCCGCGATGTCCACCTCAGTCTGGGCCAGATCGACGTGGTGAAGGAGAGCACTGTATCGGCTATCGCCCCGCTTTACACGCCACCGTCGCCGGTGCTGCTTGGCGGCTTGTGTGGGTGCATGGCAAGCATCGGTATTACATTGCTTTACGGCGCCAACTACATTCCACGGCTGTTTGCGGTGGAGCCTCTTCCAGTAGTCATTGTCATCGCAGGCGTCTTCAGGGTTGGAGTGTACTGCTTCACGGGTGCTCTTGCTCACACGCTAGTACTGCTTTGCCCCAGGCGCCGCCCCGACGAGGTGTGACGCGCATTTTGCGTTGTCTTTGGCGGCACCTGGGCCTCGCTTCGAGGCGTTGTTGAACCTCAGCACTACGCTGACGCTGTTTGTTCCCCAGCAGACAGGCTTCACGCACGTGGTGCCGCAGGTCCGCTACCCAGTGGCAATGGATACGCTGAGGGCGCGAGTGAATGTGAAGTAAGGGGTGTGTGTGTGTGTGTGTGCCCGGTACATTGTGGGGTAGTGAGCCTCTGGCCTTCATGGGCGGCCTCGACTTCGCCTTTTTTGCATTGGCGTGTTCTCCCCCCCTTTGTGACTGACGTGGCGCGGGTGCACCAACGCGACCGCCCCGCTTCGTACAGATCGCGGAGGCGATGGGGACGGCATCTGTTATTAGCCGCAAGTGCATCTTCTTCATGTCCAATTGGGCAGACATGGCTCATGTGCAAGGCCTTCTTCCGCACCCTCTCCAAGCGCTGCACCTCGTAGCCGTTTGTGGTGATGGGGTGGCTGGCGCGTGAAAAAGTCACGGCTTCTCATCTTGACGCGTGTTGGCACAGTGTACCGCGCCATGTGGCGTGTGGGACATCGGGGAAGCAGCGCTCCCTCTAGCTGATGGGTATCACCCTCATCCTCTTCTCTGTTGCGTGGGTGCTTCTCAGACGGGCTACCGTTGGTGTCGCCAGCGTCCCATTCCCAACAAAGAGGAAGGGCGGCCCTCTTTAGTGACCGAAAAGGAGTTGCGGCGCCTGCACAAGGTGCTCAGTGAGCTGCGCAAGGCGCGCCGCAGCATCACGGAACCGCGTACAAGGGGAGTTCGAGATGACCTGCAAGCAGCGCTATGAGGAGGCGATGGAGAGTATAGACAAGAGCACCACTTAGTCGAAGGACAGCGTTCCGGTTGACCCCAAGTTTGACCTAACGCATCTCAGGCGCGTGGACCGCTTTGACATCTGGGAGGCTGCTAAGGCAATGCCTTTCTTTTCCGGGGCGATCTGGACGGACCATTTCAGGAATAGACACCTACAACGTCGACTCCTTCTCCCGCATTCTGGAGGAGCTGGGCAAGACGGAGGTCGGTGTGATTGGCGTTACTGGAGAATGACAGCAGGCGTCTCACGAACGGCAACCGCGGCATGGCCGACTATATTTTCTACCGCCTAGGATTCCGCTATACGAACTGCGACCACACCACCATTGACAACACCTACGGCTGCGCTCTCATCACCCGTTATCCCATCTTGAGCGTGCGCCGCTACGCCATCCCATCTCCGCTCGGCGAGATGGCATGTGTCATCTACGATGTCCTCGATGTGTACGGTCTGCTGATGCACATATACATCAGCCGCTTCAGCAACACGGAGCACTGGGTGGACGGCTTGCTGCGGTCCCAATTTCTTAGGTGACTCGTCCTATCGAATTCGGGGCCGTTTATATGGCTCGGCTATCTTGTTGCTCACCCCACCATAAAGGAACGGTATCGGAAGAACCCAGGCCCGAAGGCCCCGGGCAAGTTGTAAGACGCTGGGCTGATGTACCGGCAGTATCCGTGGACGCGGCTATGTGATCGCGGCGGCTGCGAGGAGGAGCTAGCGGTGGCTACAAACCAGCCTATCAAGAGCAGAGGCTTTAATATCGAGGCAAAGTTCCAGTACGTTGAGTATCTCGAGGAAGGCATGCACGTGGACAGCTACTTTTGCCGTCCTTCATCCACCAAACCGCCGCACTACCTCTGCTACAAGGACACGAGCCGTTGCGCGAACGCACACCCCTGGCTTGAGTTGATGGACTGGTGTTGCCAGTACTGCCTCTACAAGACCGGTGCTACGGCAGACGAGGCAGTATGCGATGCGGAGAAGCTGTAGCTTCACCAGGTGCGCCTGCTCGATTGGTGGTGTGCCGTCGACTACGGGGTGGAGGTGCTGTCTGACACGAAAACTCAGGGCATGCAGCTCGCGTTCGAGAAGCGCATGCAAAGTAAGAAGATCGGACATGGTGTGCTGGGATTGGAAAAGCTGAGTGCTGCGGAGGGACGCTCAGCAGGGACGGTCCCACGTATGTGTTGTCACTACCCTGACCCCTGCAGCGCACCCAGTGCACTCGCACAAGACTTCGCTTCTTCCCCCCTCTGCTCGAGATGTTTTCGCCGTCTCTCCCTGAACTCCTTCTTTCGTCCTCCGTGAAGCGCTTTGCGCTCGCTTAGTGCGCGTGTCGAGGCGTTCCTTGGTAGGGATGTGATGTGTGCTGACCGTCTCTGCGCTGGAGGAGTGTTGTGCGACTCTGTTGGTGTGTATGCCTCTGGGAGAAGGGGGAGGGACGAGAAGTGGCGCCGCTGTCGCCGCCGCCCCTTTTTGTGACTGGAGCTGCCGTCTCTGACGTGGCCAAGACACGGCGAGGCGCCAGACGTCTCCTCGCAGCTTCGACTGTGTCTCTTTTTTGTAACTAAAACGAATGCTGCTCTCCTACTCTCTGCCCTATTCCTTTGGGGCTAAGGTGGCGTGAGTCCGTAATGTTCTGATCATTCGCCACACACACCCACAAGCACAGAGACATTCGCATTCAAGTGTGCCGCCACGCACGGGGTACACGCAGTCAGGAAACCAATACGGGAGTAGGCGACACTTTTTCACTTTATTCTCTCATCCTTCTGCTACCAACAGTCATTACTTTCTCTCTCTCACATGTGACTCATTCTCAGCGACCCCCCCTTTTCCATGTTGTCTTCGCAGGTTTTGTTTTCAGCTTCTTCTTGTCTTGCTCGCGTTGTGTACTTCTCCTCTACGTTCTCATACAAGCTGGGCTGCATCCAACTCGGCGGCGTTTGTGCGTGGCTGCCGAAACCCGCGCTTGTTTGCATGCTCTCCACCCTCCTGTGCAGTGGTGGCAGTTGCCTGTTGCGTTTCATGTCTGAGAAAGAACGACAGCCGCGAGTTCTCCAGCGGGAGGAGGAGGAGGGGGGGAGGAGGAAGGCGGTATAGCAGAACTTGCATAGGGTTGTGCCTCGTGACGTCTCCTGCTTTGACCGTCTTGCTCGGCGCCTCTGTCACCTTTTCGTTTTCTTTTTGATTTGTGCCTGGCGCTTAGTTTTTCTTTTGCTTCTTCGGCTCTGTTCTCATGACGGCTGGCCACCCCAACGCGTGTGGTATCCGGCCCAGTGCCCACTCTGTGGGGAAGACAGACACGCAGTCTACAGCCTGCCCTCGGGTATGCGGCCACGTGGGCACTTGGTGTCGATGGACACGTCTGGCCTGGCGCTGTGCGGACGAGACGTGTGGTCAGGGTAGCATTCGTACCAGCTCACCACGCCTCGCGTCGACGGCATAACACACACATACGCACGCACCCGCTGTGCTCTCTGTGCTAGCTGTGATGCTGAGCGCAATCCTGGGCCTGGCCTGTGCTGCCTGCCGTGGGATGGCAGTGCGGCGGAACGACACCCAACACAGCTGGTCGGCCCGGTTCCTTGACAGAGCCGTGTGGTGCAGCAGAGGCATGGGCGAGCCGCGATTGGCTGCGCATCCTCGCTGACTTGTTGGTGGTGAATGAACGGGCACGCTGCGGAAATGTTTGGAAAAAAAAAAATCGTTCTTTCTTCATGATGGCATGTCGTTTTCTTTTGTGAGTCGTCTTCTGTGTGAACGGAGGGGTATTACCACAACGGAGACGGAGGTGCGTGCCATTCTGCGGGTCCGCTACGGTTGGACTTCTCTGTGCTGACGACACATGCGCTCTCAGAATCGACATGCGTCATCAGCCCTCGTCAGGGAGTGTGTGGAGCGACACTTTTAGCGTCGCGCTCACGGAGATGCCTCAGCGCTCTAGTGCCGGTGTGCTCGAGGTGTGTGATGCGAAAGGTATGCCTGAGTGTAGGGAGGTGGAGAGCGGAGGAAGAGGGGGGACCCTCTTGGTTAGCCGTGGTAAGGGCTGGTAATAGTGGTGTGCGCGCTGATTGAATATTCCAGCGCGTTTAGTGTCGTTCATCACCGCTTTCACTTGCTCCTGATTGACTCCCACTCTTGATCAATTGACTATCACTCTTGTGCATGCATCAATGCCACGCTCATTCACACTGACGCTATCCTCCTCTCTCGTCCGTGACCCCTCGCTTATCGCGCTGAACCACTGCTCTTTCCTTCCACGAAGAGAAGAAGAACCGGCATCTGTAGAACATCACCTCCGAGGTGCTTGGCGTGTGTGGGCAGCTGCTACTGTTTGTTTGAAGTATTCCTTTCACCAAACCTTTATACACGGGGATGTCCCGGAGACCGAGCGGCTCGTTTGGCCGCAGCGGAAGCGCCTCCAGCCACCTCAGCAGCGCAGGCGGGGGCGGCGGCGACGCCGGAAGCTCGACTGCGGCGGCACCGGCGGTGTACTGCGTGAACCCCGTTCTCTTTGAGAACTGCGGTGCGCTGCTGAATGCGCCGAGCGGGCTGACGACGACAGCTGTGCTCAAGGTACTGCAAAGCACCGGCAACAAGACGTCCATTTCGCTCGCCAAGTGGAAGGAGACAGCTATGATGGTGCTCGGGCTGCGCGAGTCAACTGCGTACGCCATATTCGACGTTTTTTTCGCCTTAAGCGGGGGCTGCATCCAAAACACGCCCGCCTATTCGGGTGGGGAGCGGTCCAGCGTGGCGCAGCTGCGTCAGGAGAGCAATCGTGCTCTGCTGCAGAAGATGGGCGGCACTGTTGATCAAAACCGCTGGCCAGCCGCCTCCACCGCGCGACAGGTGAGTCTGCCAGGGCTTCTTGTCTTTCTACTTTGTCAGCTGTTCGTGGAGCGCAGGCGGGCTGGCGCGCCCAACAAGCTCACCTCAGAGGCGGTGGCCGAGTACGTTCGGCAGCATCTGCACGATTTCATCAGCGCCGTCGCCGCTACGCGTTCGTCTCGTCTGACCCTGGCTGACGCAGCAGAGCTTGGCTATTTACTTCGTGAGGTTGTCAACGGTGTTGAGCAGCCGTTCGGGCTCAGTATCGGCTTTCTTTGGCAATTTAACGAAAAGACGATTGACGTCGCGGTTCTCTCCCAGTACCTGCGAGTGCGCATCCGGGCCAACAGCGAAATAGCAAAGGTCGGCAGCGTCGCCACGACAGCAGCAAACGCTTTCGGCTTCAACAACGTCACTGTCCAGAACCTAGACAGTACAGTCCACATCACGCCGTACGCCCTTCTGCCCGATATAGCGTTCCGTCTGCTGTCATCTAACTTGACCATCTCGAACTGCTCACAGACGCACATCTACGCTCCCTCGGTGCTCCCCCACACCCAACTTAGCTCCCTCACGAACTGCACCGTCTTACTGGGTCCGGTGAGCGGTGTACTGAGTGTGCAGAACTGCCATCACTGCTGCATCTCCGCCCTTTGTGGAGCGATTGTGGTGAGCAACTGCACGAACGTCACTCTGTACGTATGTGTGAACACACCGCCAGTGCTCCTGTCGAACGAGAGCTTGAACGGCGGCGTGGGGATGACAGGGGCGAGCAGCAGCAAGACGAACGGTGCAGCATCTTTTCCTCCCAGGAGCGGGGTGCGCTTTGCTCCGTACAACTCATTCTACCCCGCCATTGAGCAGCACATCAGCAGCTCCGGCATTAGCCCGCTGCTGAACGTATGGAACGTGGGACTGCCTGATCACGAATCGATTCTGCCACCCTCGGAGTTCCAGAGCATGCCCTTTCCCCTGACGCACTCTGCCAACCTTAGCAATGTTACCCGCACAAACCCATGCCCACTGCCGATGCCGTACCGTGATGCAGTGAACCGCCGTCTGCAGCGGCTACGTGATGTGAACGAGGCTATCGCTGATGCCACCGGGCAGCTGAGGGGGGCCGGGCGCAACGACCTTGTGGATGAGCTGCACCAACGCGTCACATCCATGTTCCGCGACTGGCTGAAGGAGACGGGGCAGGAGCACATCTTGGCAGACTTGACACACACCGTGGCGCCAAGCAAAACAGTGGGCTGAGGATAGAGAACGAGGAAGGAAGGACGGAGGGGGGAGGAGTTGAGTCGTTGTGGGGCCTCTCCGAAGTCGAATTCGCTGTCGAGCCGAGGTGATGCGAGCAGTGCACGAGAAAAAAGCGCGTGAGCGGGTTTTGGCGCCGTGCTTCGAAGTAGGAGAGGGCCACGTAGCAACGCAGAAGGCGCTAGTAAAGCTCTCTGTGGACGTGTTGACTATTGCAGGGAAGGCGTGCGCGCGTCTGCTGTGACTCGCCTGCTTTGACACGCCTCTGCACTTCTTGTTAGAGCACCAACTGGCCCACGGTACTCCGCTTGCCCCTTGGCTCTCCGCCGCCGCTCTCTCTCTTTCCCTTCGTTTCTCTCCAATAGGCGCTCTCTGTGCTGAGGCTACTGTATCTGGAATATATATAGATATATAGATATATATTATATTTGTCCATTGTCAACTGTGAACACCTCAGTGCGTGGCGTCTCAGGGTCCAGTACCACCGTGCTGCGGTGTGGGGAGAAGCCAGACAGCCCCCACCCACCCCCTCCACCCCTGCCAGTGCCGGACCACCCCTCTGGTGGTGGCAGGGTCAAGCATCTGGGTCGCAGGGAGGCCAGTGTGACGCATCACCACTGGTGTGGGGGGGGGGGGGAGGGGGGGCGTGGGACGACCAGCAAAGCGGAGGGCGGGTGGAGTTTGGCTTAGGGGCAGTGCACGGAGGGCCGAGTCGGCGCATTACTGCAACGCGTGTGTGTCTAGGGCTGCTTCGCGCCATGCGGATGGGGCCCGTTGTGGTAGGTTTGGTGTATGTATGCGTGTGTGTAGAGTGCGTGGTGGTGGTGAGCTTGTCTGCTCCGCGGCAGAGTGTGGATGCGCTGAAGAAGCAACGGGGAATGTGCGGTTGCCTGCCGTCGTTCTCGCTAACTCTTCCGCTTCCGGTTTCGATGACGTTTTACCCCCCTCTTCGTTTGCGCCACCTTTTCTTCCCCTTCATTGCCAATGGGGAGGCCTCTTTGCGTGTGTTGACCTTCACAGCCTCCTCTCCCTCAGTCTTTAATGCTGAATTTCACTGCATCGTATTGGTGAGGTGGCGTGAGGCAGAGGCGGCTCGTATGCATGAGGAAACGTACTCCTTCCCTAGCCGCACTCGACTCTCCGCACCCTTTGCTCAATGACGAGAGGGCGGGAGGAGGGCAATGGGAGACGCAGCGCGGCTGTTTTGGTTTTGTCTGGTTCCTTTCTTCGTTTGGTGTCCTTTTTGTTTGTGCTTCGCTCGTTTTTGGGCCCGTCTGCATACGGGTTGGCTGTTCTTTGCACGCGCGCCTCTGTATCACCGGTGCAGCTTTCCTCCTGGCATTCCCTGCGATTCGGGGAGTGGATGGGTGGGCTTCTGTTTTCTCCTTGCGCCGTACGTCTGTGCGTGCATGCGCTGTTTGTTTCATTTCTTCTGCGTGTTTCCGTGTCCGTGGGCGAGGGGAGGGAGGGGAGGGGAGTGGAGGGGAGGGGGTTTGTAGCACCGTCGTGCTGTTGTTTCTTTTACTCGTTTTCCTTGGACAACTATTCTTCTACCCTCTCCGTTGCGCTTGCCACCTCCGCAGTGCTCTCCCTGTCTGTACTCTGCATCTACCGTCTGTTCTTCCACACTGCAATCGCATCCACTCCAAAGCAAGAGAGAGAGGAAAACTAAAAAGAACATCGGCGGCGCCGATAGGCTATGGCATGAAGGTGCCAGGGGCGGGTGGTGGAGTTGCGGCATCAGCGGCGCTGCGCCTTGTGCCGACGTAGGGGAGAGGAAGTGGTTGCAGGCGTCGCCAGAAGAAGCAAAGGCCGCCTGCTGGTGCTTCCTGTGTCCTTCATCGCACTTGTACTTCCGCAATTTCTACTCGCCTTCCTAGCGCGGCAGATCGAATCCATCGTGGCCAGTGATATCACGGTGGTATATATGTGCTCCTAACTGTGCTGGGCGCTTGCGTTATGGCGCTCGTTATGCTTAAGGCGGCGCTGGCGATGGAGACACCAGGTTCTCTACGAGCTAAGGCGACGCCTTCGGTGCAGCTGAAGCTGAGTGCAATGTGCATGCACACATTTAAGCAACCACCCCCCCCCGCCCACACACACATACATGACGACACAAAATACACATACACATCTTCACCTTTTGGGGGGATGTCTTGTGGCTATGTCGGGGCTTAGAGGGGTACACCTGTTTTGTGAGGAGTGCGCAGCTTTGCCGCTTTTTCCCCTTTGCCCTCATTCCCCCGGTCTCTCTCTCTCTCTCTCTCTCCTCCTCCTCCTCTGGCTCTCATCATCTCCTTTCCTCTCTCTGCTACAACGTGGCTGCCAAGCTCCGTCTGACCGCGTGCGTGGTGGTGTCGCATCCACAACATTCACACCATCGCCACGGACTGCTACCCCCTCCCTTCATGCTCTTGGACACTTGCACCCACATTCTCTCTCCTCCTCGTTACACACGACCCTCAGTGGTGGTCGTTTTTTTCCCTTTTCGTTCGTTTTACTGTTGTGCTTGCGTTCGTGTATGTGAAAAGCGCGAAACCACACCCTTCAGCAGCAGAGCACCATCACACATCTCCATAACTCATCTCACCGCCAACATTCACCTCTTCTTTAGCCTCTTTCCTTCACTCGCTCTGCGTTATCCTGTATCGTTACTGTTGTTACGATCTCTTGCTGCGTGAGGTGGGACACTGTGGTAGCCGCGCTTCGCGTGCGTCTTCCTCTGTTCCTTAGACAAACTCATATATGCACGCTCTGGCTTTATATCGGCGCTCTCTGCACAGGTACACCTGCAGCCACGCACGGCCACCGCAGATATTCTTCTGTGCTTTGACGGGTGGAAGGTGACGGCATCGCAGTTTTGTGTCCCAGAAGACAACGTTATAAACTTTCCGCCGCTATCGCCTTCTCTCTTCTTTCCGCCTCTTTCTTACAGACACGTTGGCTGTGCAGTGTGGCGTAAGAGAGCCGGAAAAGAGTTGCTCGTGTGCCGCCCGCTCATTTCTTGCGCTTTCCTCCACCGTCTGCGACTCTTCTCGTTCATGTTTGAGTATTTATGGTTTCTTCTGTTTCTCTTCGTCTGTGCTGTGCTGACCACGGACGGTCGTGCAACACGAGACATACATACAGCCAAACCCAAACCATCAACTGCACCCCCGATACGCATATGTCGGGCCTTGTCTCCGTAGAGTCGCAGCTGGTCAGCACCGCGCAGCGCCACTTCCACATCCGTTGTGGCCATGTACAGTCTCGGCGCGGTGACGGTTGGTTGCTGCTCTCTTTCGCACCTTTTGGGGCCGATACCAGGCTTGAGCTTGAGGTACAGGCACTATGCAGCGCGCTTGTGCGCGATGTCACTGGCAACGGTGCTGGCTCTGTGCGGCTCACCAACGAGGATGAGGAAACGCATTTTGGAAAGTTGGCAGACAAAAGCCTCTCCTTCACAAAACTGCTGCGCAACTCGGGTGTGTCGCTGGGCGCAGGTAGTGAGCCGAAGAAGGGCGATGACAGTGCGGGTGTGGATGAGCTGCCAAAGGCACCTGGAGTGGTGGAGATGGTGGAAATGCTCTACCACGACGTGGTGGCAGAGTCTAAGCACGGCGCCCGTGCCATTGTGCAGTTCCCTTTTCTCCTGTGTCCCCAGGGGACCCGCTGCGACGTTGTTCTGCAAGGCGAGATCTGCGTAAAGGCGTTTTCACGGACTGCCTCGGCCGTTGTAGCAGAGAAGGAGGTCGTCGCTCCGACTGCTGCGGTGACCACTACCATCGACGACGATACGGACGACGAAGCGGAGCCGTTTGGTGATGCTACTGACGGTGCACAGGCACCCCGTCGCTCCCGCGCTTCGAAAGTGGAAGCCGAGGCGACTGCCACAACGCCTAGTCCCACCGTTCACGGTGGGACTTGCCGCAGCCCGAATGACTCGATGCTGCAGAGCTCATACAGCGTTGCGAAGCTGCCGGAGGGGGAGCTGGCAAAGGTGTGGATTGACACCCGTGCATGGGCACAGGCACTCGCGTCGAACGCCAGCGCCTCTGTCGAGGCCGAGCTACCGCCTGCGTGGCGTTCTAAAGCCTTCAGTCTTGCTGAGGCTCCCGAGGTGCTGGGCATAGTGCACCGTACGCTGGCCCACTACTGGAACGAAAAACACGCCACAAACACCGACCGTGTCAAATCCACCACGCTGTCACTGCTGAGCATCGTCTCAGGTGACTTGCGGGAGTACCTGCGTGGCAAGGTGGAACTCTACGGCTCTGACTGGCAAGCACCATGGCGGATGCCTGCCGAGGAGTTGAGCAGCGCTGTTGACCTGTGCAAGCAGTGGAACAGGATGGTGGTGCAGCTGGTGCGACAGGACTGGGTCGGCTGGGAGAGCGGCATGTTCCACGACGAGAGCTTCGACGTCTTCGCGCAGCGCCTTCACACAGTGCTGCGGATTCGTGAGACGTTTGCGAGCGTGCAAAAATTGAGCAAGACAACTCCGCCCGCTCTGCATCCGGAGCACATCTTTGCGGAATTGAATGCTCTCGACATGCGCGGTGTGGCGGCCACAGTGTGGGAGTCGCGTGTCGCGCAGTTCGAGAAGGAGTTTTCTTTCGCCGAGCCCGGCCTGCGGAGCTGCGTGAAGCAGCTCTTCCAATCCCCAGTGTCGGATGTGCAGTTGCGTTTTCTGCAGCAGCACAGAGCGCTGCTGCGTCGGAGTGGGGTGCGCAGCGCTGTGACCCGCGAGATGGATGGCGTTGCCGCTCACCTTTTCGAGCACCTGGATCGCGTGTACGCGCGTTTTGAGAATAACAGCCGACGTGCAACGACGCCGCTTCAGAAGCTGCGTGCTGCGAAAGGGTGCGTAGCGGAGTGCGTGATGGTGCCTGAGGAGGCCGCCAAGGTGTTTGGCACCACCGATGCGCTCACGGAGAAGGTGACGGCCCACGCGCACGAGCTCATCCACAAGGCAGCTCAGGAGGAGGCGGTCATCATGAAGGATTGGTGTGCGTCGGTGGAGTCGACCGCCAAGAAGATGCTCGAGCTTCCAGATGCCGTTGTGGTGTCCACGATCGGGGATCCGCAGCAACAGCAACAGCACCCGTACTTGCTGATGTGCACAGTGCACATGTCACTGCGCAAGTTCATGCAAGAGGTGCGCAACGTGCGGGCGTGGCTGAGCGATGCCGAGATGCGACACGACCAAGAACAGTACGGTTGTGGCAGCGGCGATCGCCGAAACAGCGCGTCGCAAGATGTGTCCGCAGCGGCGGCGTCGCAGCTCTGGCGACTAAGCAGCAGCGCCGAGAGCACGATTTGCGCCTGTGAGCACCTCTGCACAGCTGCACTGCGCACACAGAAATGTGTTGCGAACCACAACACCGTTATCGCACAGATTCTCCCGTGCACACGCCGGATGCTCGCCCCAGCCATCGAGAAGAGTATGCTACAGGTGCTGTATGCCGACACCGCAAAGAGGGCCGTAGCTGTCGCAAATTACCAAGAGCTCGAAGGCGTCAACATGCGCTTCCAGAACACAATCGAGGCCCTCAGCAACGCCAACCGCCAGGTCCGCCGCTTTCACGAGGAGTTCGGCCAACACGTCATTGCCCTCATGGACGTGGACCTTACTTCGCACATGGAGCAGTGGCGCGTCACTGTCGACGATCTTCGCAGCAAGATGGAGGACTTCCTCGCGAGGCAGCACCTGTCTGACCACGAGGACTGGCGCTGGCATTGGGATGGACAGATCTACAAGGCTCTTGAGTACCAGTATAGGCGCGGCTTGGAGAGATTGCACGAGGAGATGACGGAGTTCAAGGTAGAGTTGGTACTGAGGCAAGGCACTGTGCACTTCAAGCCCAGCTTCGAGGCCATCCGCGAGGCCTACTACGTCAAGCTGCGTGAGTTCGTCAGCGTGCCGCTGCGCTTCCGCGGGTTGCAGCCTAAGCGGCAAGACGCAAATACGCCGTATGAACTATACCCCTTGATGCCGCTCACCAACAACGACCGCATTGTCACAGTGCACGCCAAGGCCATCGAACTCTTCGCAAAGCTCAATCGAGTTCGAAAAGCGTTTCGTTCGCACATCGTTGTCGGTCTTTGCGGCATCCACGGCTCGCCTGATCTGGATTCGATTGCAGATGCATGGATGGAAAAGTTGGCCGGACAGATCAGCCAGGGCTTTCGCACTGTGGAGGAGCACCGGGAGAAGATGGGCAAGATCGAGAACATCATGAAGATCGACTGTTTCGCTATCAGCACGGTTCCGGTGCGGGCGAGCATCGAGGAGCATCTGCATCGCCTGGAGGAGGCCCTACTGAACGGCATGCGCCGCCACATTCAGACCTCGCTGAATGACATCGACGAGTTTGTGCTGCGCGTGTCGAACATCGTGGAGCGGCAGCCAACAACGATGGACGAGGTCGGAGAGGCCAATAAGCGCTACAAGGAATCACTGGAGCAAATCAGTATCTACGAGAGGAAGTTGGATGCGGTACTGGAGCAGAATAAGGAGCTGCGCAACCATGTCGGCGCCTCCATCGACGTAGGCGCCACCCGAGCCCGCTGGGACCACCTGAAGGACGCGATGGCGTCTCACACAAAGGTGATGGAGGCTGCGGTGCTGAAGATGCGGGTTTCCCTCAACAGTCTTATCCAGCGCTTCCTAAAGGATGTGGAGCGCTTCGCTGACGGGTGGAAGCGGCAGAGAGCGCAGCTAATGCGCGCCTTTGCGGCCAAAGAAACAAAGACCATACGCACAGTGCTGCTGTCTCTCAAGGATCAGCTGCATGACCTGGCTGACCTCGAATCCCAGGCGAAGGAACTGGAGTCCAAGTGCGAGTTCTTTGGGCAGGTGAAGCCAGTCTTTGGAGTGCTGTGGGACACAAAGAAAGATGTGCAGGCGATGAGCGCCACGTGGGCGCTGTACGACGCTTTTGAGGAGGAACTCGGGAAGCTACGCACCGAGGACTGGCTCACGTTCCGCGCGCACACGTGTCAGTTCGAGGACTTCTGCAAGGCGTGGCGATCGAAGCTCAACAAAGCAGTGGCAGAGGGCAGCGACGCGACCGCGAAGGGCGAGGCCGGGGAAGACAAGAAGAGGAAGTCGAACAAGGACGGCGGCGGCGACACTACGAGCGCAGCCTGCAACACCAACGACCCCATTGCGGCCTACCTACTGAATATGGTGACGGACTGGGGGAATGTGGTGCCACTGCTGAAGTTTGTGCGTGGAGAGGGATGGATGACGGAGCACTGGAACGAAATGTTTAGGCTCCTCAACATTCCAAAGGAGACGACCAGCACGAGCCTTACCTTTGGCTTGATTCTCGACCACCACCTCGAGCTGCTGGCGAAGGAGGGGGAGCTGAAGCACCTGCACGCCCGCGCGCACGGCGAGATCCAGCTGCGGGAGGCGCTGCAGGACATGCGCAGGTGGGCCCTGGAGGCTGATTTTAGCCTCACGGCGCCAACAGAGAGCGCCAGCAAGGTGCGCCTCATTACGGACTGGAAGGAGATGATGACGCAGGTGACCGACAACCAGGCCCTCGTAAACTCGCTCAAGGACAGCCCATTCTTTGCGCACTTTGCCGACGAGGTGGCCGGATGGGAATCGAAGTTAATTTCTCTCTCGCAGAGTCTCACGCTCCTGAACCACATTCAGCGTCGGTGGGCGTATCTAGAGCCGATCTTTGCCCGCGGCGCGTTACCACATGAGCAGGCCCGCTTCAAGCGCGTGGACAAGGAGTTTATCGGCATCTTGCGCGAGATTGAGGCGGATCCGCGCGTTATGTCTCTGGCAAACCAAACAGATGTGAATGAGAGGCTGAAGGGCATCCTCGAGCAGGTTGAGCGATGCCAAAAGTCACTCATCGAATTTCTGGAGGCGAAGCGTAACAAGTTGCCGCGCTTCTACTTCATCAGTGACGAGGACATGCTCGAGATGCTCGGCCACAGCCAGAGCCCGTCTGTGATTCAGGTGCACCTCAAAAAGCTCTTTATGGGTATTCACTCCGTCACATTCAGCAGCGACAACGCCAGTATCACACACATGATTAGCGCCGACGGAGAGAAGGTGGCGCTGCGCAGGCCAGTGGTGATTACGTCCAGCGATGTGGAGGACTGGCTGCTGGCACTGGATGCGAGCATGAAGGAGACACTGCACGAACTTCTCATCAGTTGCGTCAAGCAGCCAGACGCCACTACAAAGGAGAGCATTATCGACTACCCATCACAAATTCTTCAGGTGGCGCAAGGCGTACACTTCGCACGGGAAGCCGAGGAGGCAATCATTGCGCAGTCCCTCAACCAGCTACTCATATCGCTCCGTCAGCGGCTCGACCGACTCACCGCCATTACGCCAGAGCTGGACGCATTGCACGTGCTGAAGGTGAAGGCGCTTATATTCGATACAATTCACAACATCGAGGTTGTCGAGCTCCTCCTGAAGCGCAACGTCTGCAGCGTCGACCAGTGGTGGTGGAAGAAGCAGCTGCGCTACCGCATGTCCACGGATGACACACACTACTGCACCGTCCACATGGCCGACACCCAGTTTGAGTACGCGTACGAGTACCAAGGCAACGCGGCGAAGCTGGTGCACACACCGCTGACGGACCGCTGCTACCTCGTTCTCACCAAAGGGATGGACCTTGGCTACGGTGGCAACCCATACGGGCCTGCGGGTACCGGCAAGACAGAGTCTGTGAAGGCACTCGGCTCGGCAATGGGCCGCCAGGTGCTTGTCTTCAACTGCGACGAGGGCATCGACTTCAAAGCGATGGGGCGAATCTTTGTCGGCATTGTCAAGTGTGGCGCATGGGGATGCTTCGACGAATTCAACCGGCTGAAAATCGATCAGCTTTCCGCTATTTCACAGATGATTCAGGTCATTCAGCAGGCCCTCAAGAACAGAGAGGCAAACTGTATGCTACTGAACAATGAAATCACGGTGAATGCTAATGCTGGCATCTTCGTGACGCTAAATCCTGCTGGCAAGGGCTACGGCGGTCGCACGCAACTACCGGACAACCTGAAGCAGCTCTTCCGCGAGGTGGCGATGAGCGTGCCTGACAACGAGCTCATCACGTCGACAGTGCTCTTCTCGGAGGGGTTTACGCATGCACGAGCGTTGGCAAAGAGCATTGTCGCACTCTACCGCCTCTGTGGGCAGCTGATGAGTCGGCAGCAGCACTACGACTGGGGCTTGCGTCCTCTGAAGGCCGTCCTGCGACTGGGCGGTACGTTGTTGCAGCGCTGGAAAAAGGAGCATGCCGGCGCCGCAGCATCTCGAAAAGCGGAGGAGGAGCTAGTGCTACAGTCACTGAACATTAACACCCTCAGCAAGCTCACTTTCGGCGACGCGCGCGTCTTTCAAGGGCTACTGCGCGACATCTTCCCTGGCGCGGAGTCGCGGGACATTACTTACAACGAGCTGGAGGTGGCAGTGGCGAGCGCGGTCAAGGATATGGGCCTGCAACCGATTCCCGCACAGCAGAAGAAGGTGCTCCAGCTGTACGAGGCGCTGCAACAGCGCACGGGTGTGGTGCTGGTGGGCCCCAGTGGCAGCGGCAAGAGTACTCTGCTCAGCATTCTCCGCAAGGCTCTGCAGACGATGAACATTACAGTCCCCATGCACGTCATGAACCCCAAGGCGATGCCGCGGCGTCGCTTGCTCGGCTACATGGACGCTGACACACGGGAGTGGTACGATGGTGTTCTGACAGTGGCAGCGCGCGACGTCGTGAAGCAGTCGAAGGAGGCGCGGCCGTGGGTGCTGTGCGATGGCGACATCGACCCGGAGTGGATCGAGTCTCTCAACTCGGTGTTGGATGATAACAAGCTGCTGACGATGCCGAACGGTGTGCGTATCCAGTTTGGGGCCAATGTAAACTTTATTTTCGAGACGCACAGCCTCGAGTACGCGTCACCGGCGACAGTGTCGCGCATGGGTGTACTCTTCTTCTCTGAGAAGGATGTGCAGCTGGAGGCGGTGGTGGAGTCTGGCATGGCGTTCAAGTCGCTGGAGACGGGGAATGTGGTGCGGCCACTCATCCTCAAGTATGTCTTCGCCGCCATCGACGAGGCACAGCGACTGAACGACTTCTCTGTTACCACGACGCGCATGGGTCTGCTGCAGACATGCCTGCTGCACGTGATGCTCACCAAGAATGCGCAGGACTTTGCGTACTCTCTGGTGCGCGGCTTGTGTGCGTGCCTGAATGCTGGCGGCGCGGCGAAGCTGGCGAGCTGGATCTACACCACCATGGGGCAGAAGCCTTGTTCCGACAGCCGCCCGTTTGACTCATACTGGGACGACAAGCTCGGGCGCGCCGTGGAGTTTACGGCTGACCTCTCGACCCCAGTGACCCCGGCCGACCTGCTGGCGGGCCGCCCACCGGTGGTGCAGACGGTGGAGGTAAAGCGACTCATCTCTACGCTGCAACCGCTCTTGGAGGATCGCAGCTGCAAGGCGTTCTTTGTTGTCGGGCCGGAGGGGTGCGGGAAGGGTGCGTTGCTCGACTACGTCTTCTCCACCCGGCCGACATTGCGCACGACGACGATCAACTGCAGCGCGCAGACAAACTCCACGCACGTCATTCAGAAGATCGAGCAAGCGTGCCTGCTGGCAAACACGAATGCCGGGCCCGTGTACCGTCCACGCGAGGGGGAGCGGCTCGTCATCATTCTCAAGAACGTAAATCTCCCAAAGGCGGATAAGTACGGCACCGTAGAGCTGCACTCCTTTCTGCAGCAGCTCATCTTGTACAACGGCTTCTATAACCAGGACCTCGAGTGGGTGGGGGTCGACCGCGTGCAGATCGTCGCCAGCATGAACCCCACTCCATCGGCCGGTCGCTACCCGGTCACACCACGGCTGCTGGCGCTCGCCAGCATCGTGACAGTATCCTACCCGTCCAGAACGAGTCTCGTGCAGGTGTACACCACGTACTGGGCGGCGCTGTTGCGGCAGACAAACATTGGCCAAGGTAAAGACTACGAGAAGGGAGCGCTGCTCGCGCAGTTCATGCTGCATGTGTACGACAAGGTGCGTCACCAGTTCGAGGGTGAGGAGTATATGCACTTCTCTTTCAGCCCCCGCCATCTCACCAAATGGGTCACCAACGTGCTCCTCTACCACATCGACACCCGCACCACGCTGCCGGCGGTGCTCGCCTACGAGGCCAGCCGCATCTTTACGGATTGCCTTCCGCGCGCCGAGGACCGTCGGCAGGCGCTGCGGACCTTCTCGGAGCAGCTCGCCACGATTGGCTACGCGATGCCGGCAAGGGAGGAGCGCTTCACCACAATGTTCGTCACGTGGTTCGACCAGGAGAACGGTGCTGCCGACGTTGCCGCGGCCGGCGAGCAGGCGCAAATGGCGACAGCCGCTGACGGTGACGAGGAAGGGAAGACTGACAATGGCGCGAGAGCCAGCAGAGGCGGCGAGGCGGAGGGCGCTTCCGCCACCGCAGCGACGGGCCCACGCGCAGTGCTCAAACTGGTGCAGAGGAAGTACGACGACGTGCGGGACGAGGTGGAGCATGGGTTGCTGCGGTACAGCCGCGAGTTCAAGGAGCTCCACGTTCCTCTCATCCCGGAGATCTTGTGCTGGGTGACCTACGTCGACCGGGTGCTGACTCGCCCAGGCGGCCACCTCCTCTTGGTTGGTAGTACCGGCGTCGGACGGCGCAACGCCGTGCTTCTCGCGGCGTATCAGCAACGGCGTGAGGTGGTATCGCTCAACATGACGCAGGACTACCATCTCAAGCACTTCCGACTTGACCTCCGCGGCTTCATCCAGCGCGCCACGGTGCAAAATACACCTCTGGTCCTCCTCATCGAGGACCACCACATCGTTAATGCGACTTTTCTGGAGTATGTGAACAGCCTGCTGAGCAGCGGCGAGGTACCGGGGCTGTTCTCGCAGGAGGAGATGGAAACGATGTTCTCCGCGATGCGCGACGATGCGGCCAACGATGGGCACATGGGGGCAATTTACGCCTACTTTGTGGAGAGGCTGCAGCGCAACCTGCGCATTGCCCTCATCATGGACCACCGCCACGAGCTCTTTTTGATTCGCCTGCATTCCAACCCAGCCCTCATGAGCAAGTGTGAGCTGCTGTGGATGGGGACGTGGAGTGGCGACATGACCAAGACGATCTGCAAGACATATCTGGCGGACGAAATCACTGCACTCGAGGCGAACCCGGCGAACAAAGGCTTCCACGTGCACCGCGAGGTCAACGCCATTCACGAAGGCATGGGCGACCGCTCCACACCGCACGATGTCCAGGTGGTGCTCAACACATTCCGCGCCATCCTGGGCCGGAAGAGCAGCACCAGCAAGAAGAAGATGGAGCGGCTGGAGGCGGGCTTAGCGAAGCTGAAGGAGGCGGAGGAAAGCGTTGAGAAGGTAAAGAGGGACGTCGCGGAGAAGAAGAAGGATGTGGAGCGGATGCAGAAGGCGGCGGACAAGGCGCTGAACGAGATCCAGTCCAGTATGGAGGAGTCCCAGGAGCAGCGCGACGAGGCGGCAATCCTTCAGGAGCAGCTCAAGGAAGAGCAGACGTGCATTGCGAAGAGCCGTGGACAGGTAGAGGAGGAGCTTGGTGGCATTAAGCCGATGATGGAAGCCGCACGCGACGCTGTCAGCTCCATCCGCAGCGAGCAGCTCAGCGAGATCCGCTCCTTGCCATCCCCACCAGAGGCGATCCGCGTCGTTCTCGAGGGCGTTCTAGCGCTGCTTGGTGTGAACGACGTCTCGTGGCAGTCGATGCGACAGTTCCTTGGTGAGCGTGGTGCAAAGCAGCGTATTCTTGACTTCGAGGTCAGGAGCGTGACCCCTGACATCCGCCACCGTGTGGAGAAGCTGCTACGCGACCGTGCCTCCTTCTTCAAGCCTGAGGTCATTCAGCGCGCCTCGGTGGCGGCGGCACCGATGGCAGAGTGGGTCAAGGCGATGCTGGAGTACTCCAGCATCATGGAGCGCATCTCACCTCTGACAGAGCAGCTGGAGAAGCTCGAGACGAACCAGAAAGATGGCGCCGCCAAGCTCGGACACCTCCAGAAAAGGCTCAAGAAAATCGACGCCAGGGTGAAGGAGCTGCGCGAGGGCTTCTCTGAGAAGTGTAAGGAGGCAGAGCGACTGAGGGGTAGGCTGCAAGCTGCTGAGGAGGAACTGGGGAGGGCGACGGACCTACTGGACAAGCTGAGTGGCGAGAAGGATCGGTGGGCCACCGAGGCAGCCGCGATCCGGGAGGCGAACAACACAATGCCGAAGCGCGCCCTCGTCGCCGCCGCCTTCCTGACTTACCTAGGCCAGGAAACAGAGGACGGCCGGCGCCGCTTTCTCAAAACGTGGTGCGACCGACTGGGCTTTCCGGAGGTTCTCGAGGTGACTCACTTCCTGCGAACCGAGGGAGATCTTCTTCAGTACAAGTCCGAGGGTCTGTCGACGGATGGACTCAGCCTGGAAAATGCGGTGGTCATGCTGGACACGGAGCAGACGCCGCTCGTCATCGACCCGGCGAACAAGGTGGTTGAGTGGATGCGGGAGCACCTGAGGAGGGCGAACACCGTTGTCGAAACGATTTCACTGCATGACGGGCGCTTCACACACACGCTCGAGCTTGCCATCCGCTTCGGGAAGACGCTGATCGTGACGGAGGTGGCTGACATCGCGCCTCTGCTCTACACCGTCTTGCGCCGCGACCTCATCTCTGCTGGCGCGAAGCGGGTGGTGCAGGTGGGCAACAAGACAGTGGAGTGGAACGACAGCTTCCGAATTATGCTCTTCTCGCGGCAGTCAGGGCTGCGACTGTCCCCCGGAGCCGCGGCCCTGGTGACGGAGGTGAACTTCTCCGTTACGAGTCTCGGCCTCGAGGGCCAGCTCCTCGGCGTCACGCTGCAACGAGAGCGGCCGGAGCTGGAAAAGCAGAAAGTGGAGCTTCTCGAAAACGAGGAGAGTTTGCAGCTGCAACTCAGCAAGCTGGAGGAGCGTCTTCTCAGTGACCTCGCCGAGTCGCAGGGAAACCTGCTTGAGAATACGAAGCTCATTAATTCCCTCAACGAGGTCAAAATGCAGGCCTATAACATCCAGCGGTCCCTCGCACGCTCGCACGAGCTGCAGGTGGAGCTGGATGAGAAGCGCGAGGTGTACCGCCCCTTCGCGCATCATGGAGCTCTCCTCTTCTTCCTCATTCGCGACATGGAGGTGCTCAACCACATGTACCAGTACGGTATCAACGACTACATTGCCCTCTTCACGCAGACGCTCAAGACGTACCAGGGCGATGACGAGGCAGAGGCGAAGGTGCAGGAGCTGATCGCGAGCTTTACCAAGGCTTGTTTTCACAACGTGGCGCGCGGACTCCTCAAGAAGGACCGCATCGCCTTCGGGCTTCACGTTCTGCACGGTCTATGGCCAGCCGAGTATCCGCAGGATTTGTGGGGCGCTCTGGTGGGGACCATCACCAACGTGAAGGCGGTCTCAGACTCGCCGTTGCCGCAGTGGGCGCCGCTATCAAGCAAGATCAAGTATGCCAGCATCCTCTCCAGCGCAGCTGGGCAGTCACTAGCGGAGAAGTGGCAGGTCGGCGACCCTAATCGGTGGGCCGCTGTCATGAACCACACCACACCAGAGAGCGTGTTGGTGCCGCCTGCCACGAACAGCAACAGGGATGGCAGCGTGGTCGTCTCGGACATGGAGAAGCTGCTGTGGATTAACACATTCCGCCCGGACCGCGCGTCTGCCACCGCGCTGCAGATCATCCTGAGTAAGCTGGGGCTGACTTCGCTGGCGCCCGTTATGTCCCTCGAGAAGACAATCCTCAGCAGCAGCCCTACCACCCCGGTGCTGCTGATCACCTCGAGCGGCGCCGACCCGAGTATGGAGATACAGGATGTGGCGACGCACCTCGTGGGCAAGGAGCGCTTTGTGGAGCTTGCTCTTGGTGGTGGCCAGACAGACAACGCGCTGCAGCAGGTGCGGCGCTGTGCCGTGCAGGGCGACTGGCTACTGCTCAAGAATCTCCACCTCGTTCTGGACTGGGCCTCGGTGCTTGAAAACGAGCTGTGCTCGATGCCTCCGCCGAGCACGGACTTCCGCCTCATCATTACCACCGAGCAGCACGACCTCTTCCCCAGCGTACTACTGCGCATGTCGAACAAGGTCGCCGTGGAGGCGCCGCCAGGGGTGAAGCAGAACCTGCTGCGCACCTATAGCCTCTGGGACTCAGCGTTTCTCGCGGCACAGTCTCAGGCCGGCGCACGGCTGCTCTTTGGACTCGCCTGGCTTCACGCTGTGATGCAGGAGCGCCGAACATATGTGCCGCAGGGCTGGTCCAAGTACTATGAGTTCTCGCCGGCTGACTTGAAGGCGGCGACGGATGTCTTGACAAGCCTCGCTAAGCAGCCGCAGCTTGACTGGGTGACGCTCACTGGCTTCCTCGAAAGTTGCCTCTACGGCGGCCGCCTCGAGAACGCGGTGGATGAGAAGGTGCTGGAGCTCCTCATTCAGACGTACTTCAACGAGGACGTGCTGCTCAAGGACAAGTCGCCAGTCTTTCCCGGCGTGACGGCAGCGAACGCAGACAGCCATGACAGGATGGTAGCGATGCTGCAGGCAAGCATGCCCGACGTCGATCCGCCGGCGCTGCTGTGCATGTGCGACAACGCGGACCGCACCGTGCAGGAGGACGTGGCGCACGCCACGCGCGAGTCGCTCCGTGAGCTCTGCACGAAAGAGACCACGGAGCAGACGAGCGGCGAGAAGTGGCGAGAGCGGCTGAGGCCCGCGCTAGAGGTGTGGAAGGGCAGCGGCATCGCTGCAAACGGGCTTCCGCAGACGATGTCGAGCCACACGAGTGACCCGGAGCCGATGGAGGTCTTCTTCATCAGTGAGCTGAACTTGATCGCCGCCCTGATCAAGGACCTGTCGGTCTTCTTCGACACGTTGCACAGCGTGGCGGAGGGAGTCCTCATCCCGGACAGTGCGCTGCGCGCGGAGGCGACGGAGCTGATGAATGGCCGTATGCCGAGCCGCTGGCTGGATCGCATGGATGGACCACAGGAGGCAAAGATGTGGCTCGCGCTGCTGTGGCGCAAGTACAACACGACGCGCGCTAGCGTGAAGGTGCCGTTCAGCACATCGGTGACGTACGACCTCTCGTCCCTATTGCGGCCGCAGACCTTTTTCAACGCCCTGCGGCAACACACGGCGCGGGCGACAAAGGCGCCCCTCGCGGATCTTGTCTTGGTGGCCACTATGGACAACATGGTGCACGGGGGCGTCACAGTCAAGGTGGCGGCGAAGAGTCTGGTGATGCAGGGCGCAGCGGTCGCGGGCGACGGCTGCCTCGCGGCTGTGCAGGCCAACTCGCCGTCCTCCGTGCAGCTCAGTATGGACATCACAGCCAGCTGGGTGCCCGCAGGCAAGGTGAAGCACTCCAGTCAAAGCGCTGCCATTCCTGTCTACGCGGATGCAGAGCGCCGGACGATGATATTCCCTCTGCGTGTGAGGTGCGCCAGCGAGGCAGAGGCAACCAAGACGGCGCTGAACGGTGTTGCGTGCTACTTGGTGAATATGTAGAGCTGCGCTTCATCCGTGTCTTCCTTGCTGTGACGCGCGCTTAGCGGCGACAGCGCAGGTGGGTGGGAGAAGTTCAGACTTCTTTCGGTTCTTGTCCTCGCTCCTTCTGTTCACATCTTCTTTCCCGCACACGTTTGCTAGAGGACATTGTGAGTTGGCGGTCCCGTGCGTTGCCGCGGCACCGCGCACGTATCGCGCTGGTGGCGAGAGGGTGGTGTGCGGCGTGCACACACTGGTGTATGTGCTCGTGCGTGCTTGAGTTTTGGGTGCCTCCTCAAGGCTTTTCTCTCCCTATTGCTGCGCATCGCTGTGAAAGGCGTACGACGAGTCCGCTGATGCGCGCCCGCTCGCCCCTTTTTGATTTTGGTTTGCTCCTCTTGATAGAATGTCCCATAAGGAGTTGTAGGACCAGCGACGTGCTGGCGTCTGTTGCCCATCTTTTAACCATTGCAGAGGGCCTTCAAGAGCTCTGTGTCTCTCCTCTTACCACCCCCACCCTCAGTAAGGTGGAAAGGGTGCACCGCCACCACCACACGAGATGTGTGGTGGAGCACCAACGCTGCTATTCTCGCGCGGCGGTGGCGGGCTGTGCGTGCGGCGCGCTGCCGTGTGCGGGGGGCTCCTCGTTTGGCTGCCGGCCGGGGGCCCCGTCCCTTCCTGACAACTTCCGCCCACCCGCCCCTTTTCGGCGCTGGCCGCTTGCGTTAGGCGTGGCGCCTCCCTCTTTTGTTTTCCGGGCGCGCGGAGGGGGGTTGGGGCCGTGCCCAGCCTGGCCCCCTCCGGACCGCCGCAGGCCCAAAACGAAATCCGCGCCACGCCACCCCCAAAAAATCCCCCGCCGCGGCCCGGGGGGTGGGACGGCCAACGAAACACCGGAAGAGTCAAGGCCGAGAGGGGAAGGTACAGGGATGAGGAGAGAGTGGTGTGGATAGTTTAGGTCACATGGTAGTAGTGTTCATAGACATCGACTCGGGGCAACATTGCAGAAGAGGGGCAGCAGGTGCAGCTCAACGGATTGGAATCGTTGTGTGTAGGGGGCGGGGGGGGGGTAAATGGCAAGTCCTGACTTGGATGCTTCTGTGATATCATTGGCACCAGAGCTCCCTCCCCCCACAATAGAGGCGCCCACCCGTATTCGCTTCTCGATACGCTACGATTGCGTTGTTTGGTCACTCTTTGTTTTTTTTTTTTTCCGTGGTGCCTATACATTCATAGCTACATTGCACTTACGCGTGTACCCGCGTACAAGAGAAGGCATTGAATCTGCGCGCATATCCCTGCGTAGAAGGGAGGAGCGTGGGTAGGGAGGGGGGTGCCGAAAAGAGAGGACGAAATGCAGTAGACTCATGACAACGCCAAGCCTGACGCTTGATCACGAGGAGAGAACAAGAGTTACGCGTGCACGTGACTGCACTACTGCTTTCTCACTTGTCCGGGTGTACTTGTACGCGAGTACTCGCCGGTGTCAGCCGCTCGTTCTTCACCTCGACAAAATGATCAGAATGAGGGGAATAAATGAGGAAGAAAAAAGGATAACATCACTGAAGTGGTAGTAGTGAATGAGGAGAGAAGCCGGTGTGTTGATGTGCGCCAGTATCGGTGGTGGTGTTGGTTTCCCATGAGCTGCTCGCCCCTGCGGCGCACCATGCCAGCTCCAACAAGGACACAAGAGTAGTCATACCGCGATATGAAAGAACCCCCCTCCCCCGACACCCAAAGAGAAAAAGGCTCAAAGTTCTGCTCTTTCCTTTGCTCGTTTTCCTTCCTCTTCCTCCTCATGCGTTGCTTGCTTGCTTTCGTTTGTTCTGCACCAAAGTTTGGTGGGGGTGGCTACATACACATGAGCAAACCGCAACGGCAAAAGAGAGAGTCACACCACTATCATACCTTAAAAAAGGAGGGGGCGGCGTCGGCGTCGGCGTCGGCGAGTTGAGGAAGGTGGAGGGGGGTGGGGAGAGAAGGGGGGGGGGCAAGTTCTTCGCGCGGTCTCTACCGGTCCTCCTCATCGCAAAGACGCTTCGTTGTGCCCCTCCAAAGCCTCAGCAAAGAGCGACTTCCTCGGCGGTAAAGCACACCGACGCCTTTGCTCCGTGAAGGATTGCAGGTGAGATGAACGAGCGAACAGGCGAGCGAGAAAAACGTGCAAAATGAAAGTGGTCGGAAGAAGAGGAAAATCGAGTCGACAAAAGTTAAGTGGGGTGGGGGGGAGAAACCATCCAAAACCCGGATGAGCCACATCGATGCTTTTCATGCACATTGTAACCGTTGAGGGGAATAGCACGGGGCATCCTTTGGAGGAAATACCTACGCACACAAGCACGAACACCTCCCCCCCCTCGTGTGCACCATCGTCCCCGTGGCGTTTGCGCGCTTGTGCAAAGACCCATGGAGGAGATCGGTGCCGGACAAGCAAGTGATCTACTAGAGAGAAAAAATGGGGAGCAGCAGAAAGGGGGAGTACCACTGAGGCGGCGGTATTTTGCATTAAATAACGCCCATGTTTCTCCTCTCTCCACTCGCTCGCTTTCTATCCGCTCCCCGATCCACCACCGCCGTAGGATAGAGTTACAACTTGCACTCACGGACACGCAGGCATTGGCGCGCACGCCCAACTACTCGTGGTCGTTCACCTTGATGAGCGGGTTCGCGGTATCGGCGTTGCCGTGAGTTGCGTTGTCGTACTGCTCCTTCAGTATGGAGTTCTCACCGCTGTTGTGCATCAGCGGCGCAGAGTCGGCGTTGGGGTAGCCGTTGGCGCTCTCAGGATCCAGCTGTGAATCCTTCCTTGGGTAGAGGTCGTCGTCGACGGACGGTAAGTTGGGGTGAGTGTTGTTCAATGCAGCGTTGCTTCCGGCCTGGTACGGATGCAGCGTCTCGCTCTTGCGCTGTGAGCGCCGCGTCATCGACTCGGCTTCAGCCTTTTCCTTCAGCTGGTCCATTCTGTCGTTTGCAAACGTGGTGCAGCCGTCCTGGTCCAAGTCAGTTCGGTAGCCGTTCATGGTTACCTCCAGCTGGCCGCAGAAGGCGGCCGTGCAGTGGAGGTAGTTGTTGAGGGACTCCAGCAGAACAGACTTGGTTGTTGCCTGCAGTGCCTTCACTTCCTCGCCAAAGGCCTCGCGGCTTATATCGTACGATTCCTTCATCTTATCGCGCTTCTCGAGCGTCTTCTTGTAGTTCTTGCTCTCCGACAGGGGCTTGCTCTTCTTTGCGTACGACGTCTCGGTCTTTTCCAGCTCGTAGCGGACGGTATCGTACTCCTTCTGCTTCACCTTTAGACTCTTGAGTGACTTGACCGCCTTCTTCAGGCTCACCTTCACTGGCTCCATCACGGAGATCGTGCCCGAGTGGATCTCGCGGTTGAATGTCTCGAAGCCACCTTTGTCCTTGAGGTCGCGCATCCCGTCGCGGAATTCGTCAACCAGCTTGCGGACCTCATTCCCGCATTCCTGAGCGACGTTGCCGTACACTTGCCCTACCTGGTCAAACGCGGTGAGGAGGTTTCGGTACGAGTTCATGGTGGTCGTGAGGGAGTCGCTGAAGTTCTTCATGCACTTGTCCAAGTCCTCTAGGTAGAGGGCACGGGTGTTCATGTCGGTGTCCACCGTCGCGGGGACGCTGGCGCAGAGTGGCATGGCTGCTGTTTGGCGGTGGGTGGAGAGAGAAAGGCTCTACTGAGACCAAAGAAAACTGAAAGGAAGGCCACAAAGAAAAAGAAAAACGTTGATTAGAGTGCGAAGTGGAAGCACTGCGGTGACAGCGTGCAGGTCAGGACTGACTATGTAGGAGGGGGGAGGAAGGGGGGGGGACTTTTTTCTACTTACTGCAGCGCTGGTCTAACGCACGCAGTATACAAGACCAAGACGACTGAATAGTTCAAGACTGGACGAAAGCGAAATGGGCGAACAAGTGAGGGTGAGAAAAACGAAGAGAAACAAAGACAAGTGGGCAATGAGAACCAAAATAAGAGGGGGAGGAGGAGGAGGAGGGAGGCGTTTTTTTTTTATTATTCAGAAGGGCTGTTGTCTGCTTTGTATGTCGGTGCGGAAGAGCAACAAACGAGAAGAGAGCTGCGATGTCCGCACGTGCAGTTGATGTGGATGAGAAGGGAGGGAGTTAAGGGTGGAGGAGGCACACCGGCGCGCGCTCTTTGCGCCTCCCTGCACATGGGATTGCGACGACGTGACGGCCAGTCCAAAGGGCACACGGAAACCAAAGCTTCTCGTTCTCCACCCACAACGACAGAGACAGGCAACAACAACACGGCATCGTGTCACTGCGCCTGCTGTTGGGCGTGTGCCGGTCTGCAGCCCTTTTCTCGTCGTCTTGGTTGATTAGTGTCCACTATTTCTTCCCGTTTGAAGTAGTTGCGCGGAGACGCGCTCAAATGACAAAACACACAAGTGAGCGACTATTTGTGCTCTAAGCAGAAGACCGACAAGCCATGCAGCACAGAGGGAGAAGAGAGAGAGAGAGGAGGCACTGACGCGATGCACCAAAGAATGGCGAGCGAAAGAAGAACAAAAATGTAGAAGCAGAGCCGAAGACGTTGGGATGTAACGAGCAAAGGTGCCTAAGCGTCCACGTGGGCCTCGATGCGCGCGCAGACATTTGCGTGAGTAAATGCGGTCATGTTTCCGCCAACGAATCACAAAGCGGTTCCTTCCAATGCGCCTGTGCTTCAGTGGCGGGAGCGACAGGCATACACACACCCATGCGCCAAGTGCAAAGGCCCACCCTCACCCACAGTTCCATCCTCAGTTCCTCTGTCTGTGTCTCGACAACCGTACTGCAGTAAAGATGACGCGAGGCTGAAATAGAGCTAAAGGAATGGAAGACACGAGGGCGGCGCCAACGAAAAAGAAAAACGAAGAACAAATTCCGTTGCGTGTGTTAAGATGTCTTCACCGTCACGCTGAGCTACACACAACTCAGGAGGGAGGGAGGGAGGGAGGGGGTCAGGAGGAGACATTCTCTTTTTCTTCTGCCTTTTCAAAGCCCATTTTCTCTGCCAAAGAGCACAAAGTCGAATTTTCCACTCGACCTTCACCCTACCACAACGGGCCCCATCCGCATGGCGCGAAGCAGCCCTAGACACACACGCGTTGCAGTAATGCGCCGACTCGGCCATCCGTGCACTGCCCCTAAGCCAAACTCCACCCGCCCTCCGCTTTGCTGGTCGTCCCACGCCCCCCCCCCCCCCCCCACACCAGTGGTGATGCGTCACACTGGCCTCCCTGCGACCCAGATGCTTGACCCTGCCACCACCAGAGGGGTGGTCCGGCACTGGCAGGGGTGGAGGGGGTGGGTGGGGGCTGCCTGGCTTCTCCCCACACCGCAGCACGGTGGTACTGGACCCTGAGACGCCACGCACTGAGGTGTTCACAGTTGACCATCAGGGGTGGGGAGACACACACACACACACACACACGGGGGTAAAGAAGAAAAAAACAAGAGACGAATGTGACGTCTCTGTGTGTTGCGATGGTCGAGGAGGGACGGTGTTTGGCCCCTACCTCTGTTTTCGCTATTGTTGTTGAGCGTTGTTTCGGTGGGGCGGGGGGGGGACAGGGTTGGCAAGGTGGCACTAGGAGCGGTACTGCCAGTGGGTGATGCTAGCGGAGGGCTATCATTTGCCTATGCTGAAGTGGTATCCGCAGCAGCAGCAGCAGCAGCAGCAGCAGCAAGCGTTCAACTACCTCGATAGCAGTGAGAAGGGGGGAATGAAAGAGCAAAGACGAGAACTAATTATGTGAACGAAGGGGAAGGAGGCATGCGCGTGAGACGGTGAAGAGGGAGGCGCTTCCACTGGCTCACGTGCTGACCTTTACTCAAGAGCAAAAGCAAAGGGGTCTATGGGAGAAACGAGCCGCTTGGTGGCTTGCCAAGGTTGTCAGCCTCCGCTCCACCAAAGATCAGCCCAACAAGAGAGAGAGAGAGAGGAGAGCATCACACGGCAGCTCAGAGATGTGCCTGCCAGAAGCCTCTACCCAGTACATCCGGTAGCGTAGTAGTAGTAGTAGAGAGAGGTGGGTTCACACTCGCGGCTGGAATGCGCAAAGATTGATGCGTGGGCGAGTCTGGGGTTGTGTCGGTGACGTGGCAGGGGATGCCGTCTCGCGTAGCCGGGGGGAGTAGAAGGGCAATAAGGGGGACAAGGAAGACAGGATGAATACGACGGGGTAAGCGGGAGGTGGCGATGCAAGTCAACGTCCAAACAAAGGGGCAAACATGTAGTACACAAGACACTGAGATGGCCGCTGGGTAGAGCTGATGCCCACCGGAGTGGTTAAACAGTAATCCGGAGCACCAAGGGATCCGCCGCGTTGCGGGTACGCCAGGAGTGATGTATGCTGGCACCAAAGGCGAAGGGAGAAGAAAGCGAAAGAGCGGGAAAGGAAGCGAGGAGGGCGTAGTAGTGCAGCGCTAACAAAGAAATCGCCCCAAACGTCATTGCAGACCTTAACGGGGGCCGGAGAGACGCGCAGCCACGCATCGATTGCAGCGCAGCCGTTGCCGTCTTTGTGCTGCACGGTGGCCCTGACAAGGCTTTGCGGTGCCAGCGGCAGAGGAGAACGGATTGACCAATACCCACGGAAACATTTTCACTTCGAAAGCGGAACAGGAGAACGGTAACAGGTCTGAAGTGACGGTCACATCTCCTATAATGTTGGCTCGGCACTTAGCTGACTGTTGATAGAGGTTTGAGGAATGAATCCCCAGGCTCAGTAAGTTCGGACAACCGCACACGCGATGACGCACTCAAGTGGAGAGAATCGCGAAGGAAGAGAGAGGGCACGGAAAGGCAAAGCAAATCATACAGGAACCTAAACAAAAGGGGGTATGCAGAGGAGGCACAGAACGCGGAAAGAGGGGAGGGCAGGGTACCCACCCACCCACCCACATACACACACAAATGTGTGTGTGTATAATTCGGCACCGACTCCTGCGCGTCAAGCGTCGCCTCTCCGCGAGGTTCACTCACCCTCTCTCTCTCCCACCCAATGTGCATCATTCACCTCGGTCGCTTTGCGTGATCCTCATTCGCCTGGGCTGTTTGCTGCTACTCTCGTCGTCGACGTGCGGGGCGTAACCAACGTTAAATTACACTCTTTAACTGCTTTTCCCTTTCTCTTCGTTTTACTCACCAACTTGAACTCGAAGAGTACATATTGAGCGAGGCTGAGGAAAGGAGGGGAGGGGAGAGAGGTGGGGATGAAGAGCATAATGAACTGCGAGCGTGTGTTTGGGCGTCATCGCGTCTCCCCACGCTCTCTTCGTCACGGGCGCTTTGCTCCACTTCCTCCCTCCTCCCTCGCTCCTTTCATTTCCCTTGGTGCTTTGTGCAACAGGGTGGCACATGGATGCAATCACAGCCAAAATGCATGTTAGGTCACAGACACGTAGAGGTACACCGCCATCCGCGCTGATCTGCTGCCTCACACTCCATACCTAGGAACAAGTAAGACCCATCAGTGCGCACAGACACACGCAGACATGCAGTAGACAACGAAAAAAAAAAAAGGACAGCGGCGCGGCACCGAGCGCGCTTGACGAGGCACAGGCACAACGCCGGAGTAGGAAGGAATACGAGTCGAGTATGACTCATGCAGAGAGAGAGAGAGAGACCATTCAAGCGTCTGACCTTCGACCCTGCGACTCACCTACCCACTCACCCCTCATCTGGTAGCGAACACCACCCACACTGGCGCGTCCATTCCTTCAGAGAGTAGACGAGGCAGCGATTTAGGTTCACATGAAATCGTCGTCAAAGTCAAACTGGTCGTTGTTCGCGGCAATACGTTCATCTTCGCCCTCCTTTTTCTCGTGGTCTCGGAGAGCTATTACGTCCATCTTGTAGCGCAGAATGCCGCCAATGCCACCGAAGCCGCGCACGAGCTGTGTGCCTTCCTGGCTGCGGTCGCTGATGAGCTCTAGAGTGCAACCAAACTTTTGATAGTTTTGTGCAAGCCAGTCCACAAAGTTTTCCGACTCGATTTCGTTCTGCGTCTTGCCAGCTTCGTGGGCGTGGATGTTTTTCTTGCGTGCGTCCGCTTCGGTCAGCAGGTGGATTTCGGTCGCCTCGTCCTCAGCGCCCTTGTTCTTGATGATAACGTAGCGGTTCACATCGAGGTCCTCGAAACAGATGAGCGTCTCTACAGCACCCGCCTCCAGGCAGCGCATCGCGTCGTTTACACCGAAGCAGTACTGCTGCGTGTCCATCGCAATCTGGTCGAAGAACGTCTGCAGCAGCTTCTTCTCCTGCACCAGCTTAACGCCCGACAAGGCGTCGGCGGAGAGGTCAATGGCCTGGTTCAGCCCCACGTCACCCGGGTGGGCAACATCGACGATCTTCACCACTACCTCCTTTAGGCGGGGGTCAAATAGGTCGGACTGGAAGAGCACCTCCTTGAAGTCGGCCGAACCCGCGAGCACGAGACCGCGCACGTTTGGGCGATCGTTCGTGATGAAGTAGCTGACCGCCGACTCGGCCACCTTGCGTACGTAGTTGTGGCGCCGCTCCATCCGTATACGCGCGAAACGGTTCTTACTCTGACCACCACGGCCGTGCTTCTTCGGTAGCTCCACCGTGAAGGAGCCGAGTTTCTCCTTGACATCGCCGCACACCGTCGCAAAGGTGCAGCCGCTACCGTCCATGATAATGAAGCCGAACTTGTCGTCCGACTCGAGCATTCGGCGCAGCTCTTCCGTGTGGAACTTGTTGTCGCACAGGTAAAGGCTGCGACTGACGGCCTTAAAGGGCTCAATGTCAAGCGTCAGCTTCTTCTCCTTGTTGTCGGCCGTCATCACGGTGCCAGAGTACAGCAGCAGGCCATTCGTCGGCACACGCGGAATCTGCTTGAGGCGTCCGAGGGCTGCCGTGATGGCGCTCTGCACGCTCAACTTGTTTGTGTGAGACTTGATGTTCGATGCCGTGCCATACTCATTGTTCAGCTTCGCCACCATGCCGGAAATCTGCTCCTTTGGTGTCATGTACACGCTGATCACGCTCGTCCCCATCCCACGCGCGGATTCGAGCATCTGAATGAGTTTCTTGACCTTGTACCGCTCAATGGTCTTCTCTGCATCTGTCAGCTCCTTCTCGCCGGACATTGTGTTTGGGGAGGGAGAGGGGTGGTGGGGTAGACGGTGTCGCTGGGTAGAGAAAGGGAGAATGACACGAGAGGGGAGCCACGGTGCTCCAGCGGAATCCCGCTATGCCTGAGAGGGAGAGAGGAGGGTAGAGCGTGGCCGCGCACCAACACGCGGGAGAGGGCGAGGAGGGAGGAAAACAAAAATGAGTTGGTGCGTGGGGGACTTCACAGGAGAAGCGAACGAAAAGGGAAATGAAGCAGGTCACAGGGATGCGTTGAGGCGCACAGGTGTTTGTACGGGTGCGTTTGGTGAGGTGAGAGAAGGGAGATAAAGCAGGTCAGGAGGATGGGGAAGCAGAGGGTATTCAGAGGAGCACGGGGAAAGAGAGGAAGGGTGAAACACTCGCACTACATGCTGGCAACAGGAGGGGGGAATGAGTGAGCTGTGCGAGACCACACCCGCCTCAGACAGTCCCTTCCCCCGGTATTAAAGGAGTGAGACATAATCGTCAGGGGCTGAGAAGCAGAGCAACGGGAGAACCAGGGAGACGCCCTAACAGGGTGTAGACTCCAAACCGAAGTAAACAATGGTACTACACGCACAGCGTCTTGAACGGGGGAGGTGGAGGGGAGGGACCAGGGGCGCCAGCGTAGAAGCGGCAGTGTCCATGGAGGACACACACCGGCCGTCACAACACCAAGTTGAACGAGGGAGGTGGCCCAACGAGCACCATTTCCCTTCCTCAGAAAAAAAATAAGGAGGAAAAGAAAAGCGACACGAGGTCAACGGTTACCCACCCCCTCACATACACCCCCCTCCCCCCCCCCCACACCCACAGAGACAGTCTTGTGACTTCCAGTATGACACGCCGATGGACTTCACCTTTCCGAGATTTAGCGCTCAAGTGGAGGAAAAGAGCTTCGCGCTAGAGCTGATGTGCATGCTAAGCCACAGCGTGATCATGATACCAAAAGACAACCACAACAGGACCAGCGCCGACATTCCCCAGCTGTCGTCGGAGAGCCCTATCAAATCCAAGTACTGCTGTCCGGTGTAGCACAGTGAGGACGGGGTGAGAGCGGCACTGGCGCTACGGCTGATGTTGCTACTAGATTCCATGTGTGATCCCGGAGATGTGGCGTCGCAGCCGAAGGTGCGTCCACGCAGCTCTGTCGCCAGCAAGCCACCATAGCCGATACGGAGAATGGAGAGAAACTGAAAGAACCGCGGGATCGAAGTGAGGCTGATAAAAAAGCCGCTGGTAATGACGCAGTAACCGTAGTAGACGTGATTGAGTAGCAGCAGATAGTCGAAGCGTGGAAGCCAATACACCGCCACGAGTCCAAGAGAGGCGTGTGTGAAACTGGTGAGCGCCATCATAATGCTGAGGGACACGACGGCGGCCTCCTGAAAAATGACAGCTGCGCAGCTGCAGCCGGCGAGCGCGAAGCACAGACGGGGTGCAACGAGACGCACAATCGTGGCCACAAAGTAGGGGGTGACGGAGATGTGCAGCGTATCCTTGAGCGACTGAAACGCACGCCAGTTTCGCAGCTCTGCCTTCAGAAAAATGGAGTTGATCTGAACAGAGCACGAGAGCAGCAGGAAGAGCACCCCACGCACGTTTTGCATGTCGCCCTGTCCCTCGCCGTCTGTGAGCGCCACGAGGACGCACACCAGCAGAATGACAACCAAGAGTCCCACCCACGGCACGAGCGCCGTCCTGCCCACCACGTTGCCGCGCAGCGCGTGCACCAGGAGGAGCCACTGCATGCGCAGGTAGTGGGGCGGGGCACGTGTTTCTTCGGGCAGCGTGGCAAAGGTGTTCGTCTCGATACGGGCGCGATGCGCCTGCAGGTCGTGCTGCAGCTGGAGATTGTACCGGCTGTTCCGGAACGACAAGAGCGCGCGCGTGATGGCAGCCGTATCCAGCTCCATCTGAGCCATGATATCGACCACGTCTTCACCAGGGACGCACAGGATGCCGAGGTCTTCCTGCAGGAAGGCCTCCACACCCTTCTTGTGGCCGGTGTAGAATGTCTTGCCATCCGCGCTCAGCAGCGTGAGGCCGTCGATGTGGTCGAAGAGTGTCCACGGAATCGTTGAGCCGCTCCACACGACTGTGCCGTTTGGGTTGCGGTGGTGCAGGCGATGGAGCATGCGAGCAAACAGCTGCAGATGGGCCAGTGAGAAGAGTGGGAGAGGGTCTTCAAGGAGCAGCACGATGGGCTCAGCCACGAGCTCCATGGCGAGCGCCAGCAGATACCGGCGCGCCGGACATAGCAGAGAGGCGCGAACGTGCAAGTAATCCGTCAGCAGCGCATCTGCCGCTGCTTTCCGAATCAGCTTCCTCTCCGTCCGTGCGTCCGCGTCGAACCGGAGTTGAATGGCGAAGAGCAGGTTTTCAGACACGGTAGCCTCCAGAATAATGCCGTCCAGCGAGGCCACGTATCCAACCTGGCGGCGGTAGCGGAGGGCTGTCGTCGGGTATGTGTTTGCCAGCGCCGTCCCTTCGGCATGGGCGACAGCGTCCACACCTGCCAACACAGCCAGTGCGCAGCGGCTGTACATTGAGCGGAGGGACGTGATGCAGTGCACCGAGCCTGGGGGGATGCGCAGACTGCAGCTGTTAAGGTGTGTCACCATCTGGCGCCGCAGGCACCGACACCTCGGCCTGCAAAGCGACACACCATCCATGGAGAGTTCGATTCCACTACGGCGGTGGGCGGCACCCGGGCTGACTGCCGGCAGTTCCTGCAGGCCGCGTTCCGCGTTCGCGTCGGCGTACGTAGACCGCATCACCGTGTCGTTCAATGGGCGACACTTGGTAGTCAAGTCCGTCATGGATGCTGCCGACGAGAGGTGCTTCTCGGCTTCTCGCGGCGCCGATCGGAGCGCCGGTGGCAGGACTGTCGCGCGATTGCGTCGGGGTCCGCTATGTGAGCTAGTCATCTCCACATCTGACATTTGGACGTATGCAGATGCCCCGAGGCTGCGCCGGTGGGCCTGCCCCCCTCCCCCGGTCCCCCAAGACTCCTCGCAAACGGCGAACCTGTAGGCTGACGGTCCTCGAATAGATCCAGATCCTTCTCTACACGCCACAAGGAAGGGCGATTTGTGCTCTGCACCACCGCCAAGCTGTTCGCGACTGGTGGATGAAGAAAAGAGAGCGCCTCGAAAGCCCGCCACGGGGTTGGTGCCTGTAAGAGGGGTGTTCAGAGGTCCCGAGGCTACTACCAACCGAGACGGCCTCTCTGGCACACCGAACTGCCAAAGTGTTCTACTTCGCAAGAGCAGAGCGCGCAAGCACCCTTGTCACCACAAACATGCCCGCACACAGTCGCGAACAAACACCGAGACACAGAGCAGTCGACCTGTAGTTACGCGAGCGCCTCCTTGTGTATAATATGTAGTGAGCTCTCGTGTGTTATGCCATCCTCTCTTCGCCTCGCGTCCTCCTCGGCTCGCTTCTGCGCCGCCTCTTATTTTGCCCCCCCCCCCCCCCCCCTCCCCTCCTCCTCCTCTCTCTATGTCAACCAGTCAACGTTGAAACACAACGCGGGCTACAGTGCGGTGCCACAGTAGAGAGAAAAGGCGGTGGGCGTGCCTCCGTCTCTCCAAGAGCACAACAGAACAGATAAAAATGAGCGAGGACAGCAATAAAAGCCCCCCTCCCCACGAAAAAGACAATGATGAGACCTCGTAAAGTGTCCAGCAAAAAAAAAGAAAAACGTAAACTCTGAAAGACAGTCCGTGTCTAGTCACCGTCAGAGGGGGAGGGGGAACGTACAAGAGGAGACCGGTAGCGATAGGGACGCTATTGCCTAAACACTCAGCCTTTGCCTTTTTTCTTTTCTTCTCTCTTTTGTAGACCTGAAAGAGTACCGCTTTGGCTGTTTGTTTCGCCCTCTCTGTGCGTCATGAACACCGCAAACGCAGGCGTATGTGCGCGTGCGTGAGTTTGTACGCTTAGGTGGTGGAAAGAGCGGTGAATGGGTGCCCCCTTTTCAATTTGAAGCAGCCCTGGACTGAGGAGGAGGAGAGGCAATAGGCAGTCGAAGAGAGCACTAAGATGGACGAAGAAAGCGAAACAGCCGTTGGCGACGGAAATGATGAGGGCAAAAACACGCTATGAAGCCGCAGAGCGAACGAGCCTGATACCTTCGAGGCGGAAAGAGAAAGAGAGACGAGAGATACGAGAGAGAGAGGAGTAGGGAGATCCTTCTGTAGATGTATGTGTCGCCTGCCGCACCTTTTGGCCCTCAGTCTTCCGTTATTCCCTTGCGGTTATGCCGGCGGAAAGGGGGCGCAGGTAAAGAAAACTGCGCGCAGCCGCACTGACTCTGCGTCGTGCAAGAGCGAATCAGTGCCCCTCTCCCTTTACTCGGATGGGAAAAGTGGAGCGAGGTGTCCTCTGTGAGCCGGATGGGACTTTAAGGGAGGAAGAATACAAAACAACCAGCCATGTGTAGAGGTCAGTATCTGCTTGCGCGAGCGGCGTCTTGGCGTCTACGCGGGCATCCCTGCACAGAATCAGAGAAGGGTAAGAGAGACAAATCCCCAATGCACATCAACAGGCGTGTGGACGGCGACGATGCGACGACGACGTGTCTACAGAGGTGTATGTATCTGCTTCGGTCCGTAGGCGTGCGTGCATGCTTGCTCTTTCCACAAAGTCAGCGTGAAGTACCTGCGGAAAAAGGAGGAGGTGGTGGTGGTGGTGAGACACTTTGTTTGACACGTGCTCGGGAGAAGAGGAAGGAGGGGGTTGGGTGTACCCCCTGGGCACGCACCACAGGAGAGGCGGGTGCCCTTTGTGTTTGTAGCATCCCACGACGAGAGTCACTCGCGTGATTCTCCTCGTCGCGCGATGGCACGCCGGACCATGAGAGGCTGCTGAGGCGAGGAGCGTGTCTTGTGGAGACGCAGAGCCTTCGCCGTGTGCCGTTTCATCCCTTTCCCCTCTTTCGCCGTTGTCCAGCTTCCTGTCCTTCATCAACTTGAGGGGATGGGGGAAGAGGGGTGGTTGGGGGCGTACCTTCTTCCCAAACGACCCTAACCTGCTGTGTGTGACCGCTTTACCTTTGCCCCCCCCCCTTTTGCTGTTTGTTTTTACTCTGGGCATTACACTCCCGCGCATGCCCGGATGCGCAAGCCAAAACACACAACTCATCGCCTTATGCTTAATCGAAATGAACAGCGACGAAATCACGATGACGGAGTCGTGCGGCGCGAGTTTCAGAGAGAGAGAGAGAGGCAGTGTCTGAAATAAACAAAGGAGTTGAGGCCTCAGACGTGCGATGGGGGGAGCTGTGCTTCGACGCTGGTTGGTACCACTTGCACGACCGACTCCCCTCTTCCCCCCCTTTTTTCTGCCTTGGGCTCACCGGCTGACTGCCTGCTCAATGGCAGGCCAGTCAAGTCCGTACTTTTGCAGCAGCACAACCCCCTCAGCCGGCTCAATGCTGAAGCGGTTGCCGATACGGCAAAGAAAAATGCTCGCGAGCGGATCCATCTCGACAACCGGGGCGCACTGCTCGTACACCTCCAACGGAATGTCAGTCAAGTCCACCAAGATGACAGCCAATTCTCTGTCTGAGTGTACGACTGAACACAAAGTGGTTACGATGGGGGCAGGCACGCGGTACCGCCGCGCAATAAGCGCCGCCCGCTTCGGATCCGTGGCAGGGCTAAAGACGACGTCGTACGGATGCACGTCACGGAAGAGAATGCTCTCTGGTGTCAAGGGGGCGGTGCTCACACCTGCGCCGCCGCTCGCAGGGTTCGAGGCTCCCAACTCGCCTTCATTGCCGCTGCCGCCGCGGAAGGGGAAGAGAGTGACCATGTCATTCACGATGTGCCAGCGGTCCGGCTCCGTCGACGACACCGTGATCACGCGTGAGAAGTTGCGCTTTATGACGAGGGCATCGCGTAAGAGACTAGCGTGCTGCACATCGGCGTCAGACCCGGTGGTGCGGTAGCGCCAAAGCATCACGCCATGCAGGGTAATGACAGAGAGCGGCTGCTTCATTCCCACAATGGCGTTGGGGCCGAACCCTTTGTTGTCCAGCACCGCCACATCCGGACTTTCATGGATGTAGTGGCCCACAACGAAGTTCTTCGGATACAGCACGTGCTCGAGCTTGGCGCACACGCTCGTTCGACCAACTGCCACCGTCGTTGACTTGAGGCCGAGGAGCACGTTGTGGTTGCTCTCCGTCTGACGCATGCGGAAGCCCACAATCTCACGCACCACATCGCGCTGCGTTGAGGCAGCACTGCCACCAGCCGTTCGACTCGGCGTCGAGACGGCGGCCTCAGTGGATACCAGGCTAAAGGTAAACGTCGCGTTGAGCGCGTAGACGTCTGATACGGCATCCACGCCGGTTAACAGACCGGGGGCCGGCTCCATCTCGAGCGGGTTCAGCACTGCCGACTGGATGAAGTGCAGCAATGCCTTCTGTATGCTGTCGTAACCCCGTACGCTGGAGAAGAAGCCTTGAGCGGCGCTGCCCTCATCCGTCAGCGTGTGTTTGGGGTCAAAGAATCGCGGCCACGGCAGCTCCAGCGGCGGGGCCGCCATACTTTCCCCGTCAAGACCCTGGAGCCACGGTACACACTTCTTGAAATTTAGCTTGTAGTCGACGTTCTCCCTGACGGGGTTGCCGACGAGGCTCAGCTCTGTCAGGTTCGAAAAGTGCTTCAGCTCCTGTGCAATGGTCGTGGACGTGATATTGTTGTGCGCCAGCGACAGGGCACGCAGAGACGCATGAAGACCCGCCTCCTCGAGGGCTTTTCCGAGGTGGTGGAAGCCTTTCAGCTCATTGCGGTCGAGCTGCAGAACGGCCGGCGGCGGCGAGACCAGCTCGCGAATGCACGTGCACAACGCTACGCAAAAGGTGCGCGTGTTAAAGTTGATGCTGGAGGCGACAGAGGACAGGTCGTCGTAGGATGCGAGTTTCGACAGATTCAGCATTCCAGTTTCCGCGTTGTAGATGAGCTGCGTTTGCTTCTCGAAAAACAGCTTCAGCATCGTCGACATAACCTTCACAGTGCCATTTCCTTCCTGAGCAGCAACCTCCTTATGGCTGGTCGACCGTATCACCGTCTGGTTGCGGACGTGTAGGTAGGGGCAGCGCTGATTAGAGCAACTGCCGCGCAGGAAGAACTTGCATGGCGTGTTGTACTTGGTTATCCCCCCAGCCCCTTTGCTCTTCTTGTACGGCCGCGACATGCTCGCCTAGGCTCAGCGTCACAAAGAGGAGCGAAGACAACCACCGCCTAAGGATGGCACTGCTCCCGAGTCACTGGCCAGATGGAGAAAAGGGGGTGGTGGAAGGGAGGAGGACCGGCGCTGGACTTTGCACTTCCCTCAGGTACACGAAAGTGTGTGGCCGTCAAAGGCAGCGCAGAGAGTCCAACCAGCACTCAGCGTCTTGAATATCGTCGCTCGAACAAGATGTCGATGTGTGTAGGAATGGCGAGAGGCAGAGGATAGAAGTTTTGGGAGGTGGGGTGGCAGAGGATCGGTGCAGAGCAGGCGGCAGGTAAGGTGTGTAAGTGTGTGTGTGTGGGGGGGGGGGGGGGGGGGGAAGGGGGTAGCGGCAAGAGAGGATGGGAACTACGAGAGCGAGGGCAGTGGAGCACAAGTCGTATATATGCGCACAAGGCAAACCCCCCTCCCCGGCACCTCCACAGATGGCGCATAGCCGGTGTTGGTGTTCCAGTCTCGTACGTCTCTATTCATTTGCTTCTGTTTGGTTGCTTGGGGCCTTTTTTTCGATATTGGTTGCGTAAAGTAGCGCACGACTGCAGGCTGTGCAGGGCAGTCATGCACCACTTTGTGTCGTCACTTACTCACTCCCATGCATCAACACCAGAGAAAGAGGAGGAGGCTCAAGAAGAAAGGAGACAAGTCAGTGGACACTAATCCAGGATGTCTACACCACACACCCACACTCCACACAGCGAAGGATCACACGCGTACACATCAACAGTCTCCTTGCTGTACCTTTGTGAGCGTGTGGAGTCGAGCTGGGGTGATATGAGGGAACAGGGAGTTTTGCCAGGCAATGTCGTTGAGTAACACGAGATTCACTACGAGGCGAGACCCTACAATGATGGAGACACATCACATTATTATATGGGTAGAAGTAGGCGGCGAGAACAAACAACAGCAGTGGGGAGAGAGAACGAGACGCCAAGAGAGACTGCACGACGAGCACGTTGGTGGGTTTCACTCAATCATGCAAGCACACTGAGTCGCCGGGGGCACCAGTGCACGCTATCCTCTGTTCATCTCGCTTCAACTTCTCCCTTCAAAATGATGTTACGCTGCTCGTCAGTCAAGGGATGGGAAGGAAAACTGAGCAGCGGCCGCGCAACAGTAAAGCAGCTTATGCGCAGGCATACGCACCCACATATGCGTAGAACGGAGAGAGAATATCTCAGGAGGTGGAAGACAAGAAGGGAAAAACCAGAGGTGCACGATACTTCGCATTCCTCTTCTCATGTGTGAATCCATCTTTCCTGCTCTCTCTCTCTCTCTCTCTCTCGCTCTGTTTCGCCATGGCGGAGAGGCGCTGCGTTGAGGTTTTCTCAAGGACAGAGGCACTCTCACAAACTCTCGTATTTCCAGTGGTGCCGCGCACCCCCTCCCCCTTCTTTTCCGTGCATCTAACGACGCATTCACCCTACGTCTCTGTGCCACACCCGCACACCCACACCCCACCACACAGTCTTTGGCGGAACAGGAGAACACACCCATCGAGAAGGGGAAGAAGAGGAAAAGCAACGGCAGTGGAAACGACGACGACGACGACAACAACACACGCTCTTTTTCTCCGCTGCGCGCGTGCGTCTCATCAGGCAACGTTGTCCATCTAAATCCGATCCTGTGGCGGCCACCCTTGTGAAGGGTCTGCTGCTCCCTACACTGCGACACCTGCTACCAGCATACACCCACACACCCATACGCACACGCACCCAAGCGAGTAGTGGAGAGCAGACAAACCGAGAGGGAGAGACAGAGAGGAGGGTGGGGAGTCCCCCATCTCCTCGTATCTCGCTTTGCCACGTATGCAAAAGATGCGCCACCATTTTCGTTGTCGACACGTACCAGGACTGCCCAGCAGCGCAGGCGACAGAGAGAGAGCGAGAGAGAGAGCAGACCAGTTGCAATTCAAACAGAGAGCAAAGGAAAACCAGAAGAGTAGCGGCGCACGCACACACAAAGTACTGGCTGAGTTGCAAGACAGTTGCACATAGAATAGTGGACGAAAAAGGGAAAAAATAGGAGGGAAGAAACCAAACAGTTCAGGGACCGTGAAAAAGGAAGCAAGCTGCTCATTCGCGTAGAGCTACAGCTCATAATGGTGAGAGGGGGGGGGAGGGGAAGGGTAGAGGAAGAGGAAGACATGCAGCGAGCGTCGAAGCCGAAATCGCGTAGTTGGCATAAGAGGGACTTGCGTGCCCATCCTAGTAGGGACTACAAACACGTAGAGAAAGGAGCAAGGTTGATGGAGAGACGAGTCAAGTGCGATGGCGTGTAGGACATCTCTTACGCTGACATACGCGTTACCAACTCAGTGTTTGGTGAAGGTGGAAGACTAGGGAGGCGAAGATAAAGTAAGTGAGGAAGAGAAGCCTCCCAAACGCACCCCATACACCAGGCGAAAACAAAGACGACGGAGATGAGAGGTGAGGGACGCTACTTTGTGTGTGTGTAGGTGTGCAGGTGTGTGTGTATGTTGGTGTGTGTGTGTAGAGTAGTGGCCTCAAGGGCTGGGGAGAGACACACGCAAGAGACGAAGAGTAAAACGAATGAATACCCCATAACTCGACTCGGGTTAACAGTCGCGGGGAGTAGTGCGCGCACCTGCTCCGCCGCATACCCATCGCTGTCAAGCAAAGTTAAAACAGCAAACGCAAAGCAAAAAAAACACACACACACACACAAGAACGAAATAAAAGGAATCGGCGCATGCGGAGATCGTGGCAGCGTCTGATGATGCGTATATGCATGTAGGACTAGTCTGAGAGCAGATGCTGCATGGTCGGCGGCAGGAGCACCATCTGGTCATAAGGCCGTGAGGGCTGAGCAAGGGGCATGTGACTCACAGCCACACAACAACAACAACATCAACATGAGCAGCTGAACAAAAAGTGACACCGAAAGAGGGGGAGGGGGAGGGCGTGGAGAATGATTGGGTGGTGAAGAAAACAGTGAGGAAAAGGAGAGGAGAACATCAGGGGAGAGAGAGAGAGAGAGACTGTTCAGATGCGTGTCCATGTGAGCCCGGCCGCCACCGGCGTTTGGGGTGGAGGGGGTGGAGAGGAAGGGCCATGTGTGTCTGTGCCTGTGTGAGTATGTGAATGAATGGTGCTCTGGTGCTTTGGCTGTACGGTGTTGTGAGGTGCGAACGATGAAGCGGCTGCGAGAAAGCGTGAGTGAAGGTTGAGCTCGCTGTTTCTTTCCCACTTTTCTTTCGCGTTTCCTTGCTGGTGTGTTGTTCTTCCCCTTAGCGCGGCATGTAGGAGGGATACACATCTCTTGAACGCGATGGCGGAAAGGGGCGAGGGGGACCAGGTGCACGGAGGCGCCCGAAAAGTGAAGAGCGTATTGCGCCAATGCAAAGAAACACACACGCACGGGCGAGGAAACGGCGCGAGGGAAACGGAGACGAGCAAGAGAGCCGGTGGCAGCGGTGTGTGTGTGTGTGTGAGGGAGGGGGGTGGGGCAAAGGGTGATCAGCGACGGAATGGAGCGCAGTACCTTCCAGCGTGCCACTGCCGCGTTACTTTGAAGCACAAACACAAGCACACACCCACACACACCCATGTGTAGTCCACGTAACTCACTCCGTGCCCCGTGAGAGAGTCAGATACACACAAAGTAGCGTCTTGCGCTGAGGGCCTCGGAGAGCGTGCGTGTTGCGACAGTTGGCCTCTGTGTTTTGCGCCCCGCTGCTCGCTGTACCTGTGCCTCCCCCCACCCCCACACCGAGATGTGGAGTCGTGCGATGCACTGCGTATACGCCCACGTCTCTCCTCTTGATGCTCGCATCAATGCGCGGACACGCACATGAATCTCGTATGTGTGGGGGTTGTGCAGAAGAGAAGGAGGAAGGAGGCAATAATCACGGGGAATGAAACGAGAAAGCGAGTAGCGGTACTGCACGAGAAGTTAAACGAACATGACAACTAACGAAACAAAGCGCGCCGTCCTTTCTGGAACAGAGGCGCAATGCACATCACACACTCCAAGAAGAAAAGCGAAGGAGGCGCGGCGGAGGATTCGCCAGCGGGTACGCCAAAGGAGAAGAAACGAAAAACGAAGAAACAAAACGTGCCACGCAACATAACGAATCTTCTTTCAGCTCTCCCTTTTTTCTTGCTTCACTGCTGCGTGGAGCTGCAGTGCGCCACTGTGGATGAGCACAATTGCAAGATGAGTCGAGAGGTCAAGGGGAGAAAAGGGGTCAGCACGGTAAGGCGTGCGACAAGGGCAGCCCCCAATGCGCACCGAGTAACAACCAAAAAAAAAGGAAGAGAGGGGCACAGTTGCGTCTTCGGTGCTCCCGAGTGGGGCGCGCGGAAAGAGGGGTTTGGTGGCAGCGCCATTTGATGTGGTGACATCGACGTAATTCGCAAGACAACAAAATAGCAAAAAAAAAGCTAAATAAATGCAGCTCACTACTCGCTCACTTCCATTCCCCCGTTTCACGCAGCCTCTCTGTCTCACGAATGACCTACGCAAGCGCCAGAACACACACACACACACACACAGACCCCAGCACTCCTATCGTGGGAGTTGCTTCTATGCCCACAGTGCCGTCCTACTTGCCTGGTCCCCTTACCTGCGCCTCCTATACGTGTCCACTCTCACGAATTTCACCTCTTTCCCGTACGCAACAGAGAACAACATGAACGAGTCGGGTAGGGAGACGCTCGACGAGCACACAGCGAACAAGAAATGGGTACAGGGCGGGTGAGCTGAACGCAAGCTAGAGCCAGTCTACATGCAACGACACATATCCACCACCAGAGCAAGCGAGGCTGGTGGTCGTGCCGCGCACACAACACTACGAGCTGTGGAGAGGTGGAGGGGTTGGGGGGGGGGGGCGCAGATGACAGCGCCGGGGAGCGAAAACAGACGAAAAAAAATTTGCACCCTGAGAGGGGGGGAGGCGGTTCTAAGGAGAGATCCCACCCACCCCCTACACGCTTGCAAAGGGTTTTGTGCCTCAGGATCTCTGCTTACATGTCCACTTCTATGCAGTGGCTCGGGGACGTGTTTTTTTCTCCCTTTCGGATTGAGGCAATGACTCTCTTGTTGCTCCAGAAGAGCACTTCCCTGCAGTGGGCACTGTATTCGCCCCCCTTTTTGTTTTCCCTCTTCCCGGGCTCTCGCTCGCTCGTCCCTCCTCGTCACCGCGTTCTTCTTTCCCTTGCCCCTTATATTCTTGACCTCTTCGCCAAACAACAAGAGAAAGAGGGCCCCACATCACCACGACTCGTTTCACTTTTGCTGCTCGCCACCTCCTACGTGGCGGGGGAATAGAGACAACAACCACATCTGCTTCAGCGCTTCAGCGCGCACACACACACACACATACACACGCACAGGCACACGCAACCACCCTCTCCACCCAAGCAGTCGAAGAAGACGGTGCCTAAGTAAAAATGAAGAGCGAGGGGAGGGGGGCGACGGCGACGGCGACGGCGGCGCACGGTGCTGCGGAATCGCGCACACTACACCGTGCATCTTACCGCAGCACGCAAACGACAAGTGACAGGTGCGCACGCTTACTACTCAGACGAGCAGTCGAAATAACAGAAGGGATCGAGTAGAAGGGCACTGCAAAGGAGAGGAATCGAGGGGGGAGGGAAGGTGGAGGCGATGAAGCACTAAGTCGTTACAATGTCTTCACACACTGAGACTTGTTGTTGTTGTTGTTGCCCTCAAGCCCTCAAGCCCTCTCACCCATTCACCCACACCCCGCCTTCGCCTTTTCTGTAGCCGTGGATCTCCCTCTATCAGCATTCCCGCGTGCAGGGACTTGTCAGTAGAAACACACCTCGAGTTTGTCCCTCATGATTGCCTGCATCGCTTTTTTCTTTTTTCTTTTTGTTCTTATTTTCACCATTTCTTCTTGGCTTTTAGATGATAAACACAACAGTGGAGTACAGGCGCACACGCAGAGAGAGAGAGGGAAAGAGGAAAATAACGAAGGAAACACGCGCACTTCCATCAACGCAGCGGGGGGATCGAGTCGAAGGGGGGGGGGAGGAGGAAGAGAAGAGCAAAACAGGTGACTCATCCACAAGTACCCAAAAGAGACACACATCTACACACAGAAATGCGCAATAGAGTATTGGCGGGCGGGCGGGTGCCAGAAGCGGCAGCCGCTCTCGGCCATGTGATGTTCTTCTAGTCATTTCTTTGCTTCCGCGTTAAAGTTATGTTGTCTGAATCTCTTACACCACCACCATTCATAGCACTTACACATACACACACACACACCCGCAGACGCGCCCCGGAGAGAACGAAGGGGTGGGGGAGTGAGGGAGGCAGCTGCCCACCAAAACGGCTGGTCCACGGTTAGTCACGTGAGGACGCAGCTACATCAACACCTCCCCCCCGCTCATACAGCGGCGCATGAACAAACAAACATAGCGAAGGAAGAATAAGGGAAAGTAAGAAGCATCGGCCGTGCCACTGGCGACAAGAGGAAACGCACAAAATTGACATCAACGACTACAGGTGCACGGGAAGGGGAGGGAGGAAGAGAGAAAAAATTAAAGAGAGGATGACGAAAGGCGGTAGAATGGCGTGAAGAGCACCCACGCATGCCTTTTCCAAGAAACACTGCGTTGGCAGGGCGACACAGGAGGTGGTGAATTCGGTGACGCTGATTTGGTCAAAGGGGCAGGGTGGGTGGAGTGACAGCAAAGATAGGCATCAAACAGCGGCGAGGAAGGCACAACGACGACAAGCAGCAGCACACACACACACACACACACACACATGGACATCAATCTAACGGAATGAAGGAGAGGAAAAAGATGAAATTGCTCCCCCACGACACCCACACCCACACCCACGCAGCAGTCTTCTCCCTTGCAGTTTCGTCACCTCGTTCTTCGACCTTCCTTTGCCAAGTTTCCCTGCCTATCATTTGAAAGAGGTGGTCTATAACACTTTCTTCCAGCAGTCCTCGCCCTACAATCCCAGGGCACGCTTCGCTGCCTCTGCATCACTCGCCACGGCTTGCAGCTGATCTTGTGGCAGCATGAGCAGCTGCATAATCGCCTGTTTTACCTCTTCGTCCGAGCTGGTGGCGTTGACGATGACAGCCATGACATCGGGGGTGATGCCGGGCATCAGGCGCCGGCGCATCTGCTCAATACGCGCCGGGGTGTTAGCAAAGAAGAGCGGGTTGCTCGGGGTCCCATCGTCGTGCACGACAGCGCGGTCCGGGCGCATCAGCACCATGTCGTTCGCGATCGACCACGTGCTCGTGATGCTGTCCCACGTCAAAGCCAGGGTGCGGTCGAAGAACGTGGAGATCATGGGAGCCTTTCCGGCAGGGAAAGTAGGCTGCAGTGTCTCCGGCTGGATCGGGTTCCAGAGGTAGCGCATCTTACCGTGCACTGTTACCACGCATACAGGCACGCGCGTGTGGTAGCTCTGGTCCATCATCACCATGTTGAAGTTTGGGTTGAACTCGATATCCACCGACATGCATTTGTCTCCGCCGCACATGTTCCGCAGCTTAGAGACAATCTCCTGCGGGCCCTTGGCGATGTTCCGCATCGAGCCCGCACTGTCCGTGGCAAGGTTTCGGAAATCTTGGCTCGAGCGCAGCTTGGAAAAGTCGGCCTGCATCTGGTTGCGCAGCTGCTTCTCCAGGTCACCAGTGTTGAGCACCGCGCTGGCGGGCACGCGCTGGGGCAGCGGCTCCGGGCCGCGGCTGATGGACAGTGCTGAGAACTGAGAGCCGTACAGGTAGGTGATGGCGTCATAGTTGCGTGAGGCCATGGACTGAAACATTGTCTGCTCAAGGTAATGCAGGACGCTGAGCTGCTGCTGCGACGGCGGGGCTGAGTTGACCGGGTTGGGGAGGCGCAGCAGAGCCCGGTCCACAGCGATGCCGTCGATCATGTTTAGTCGCGGTAGGTCGCGGCTAAGACGGGTGGAGTAGTCCTTTTGGTTTGCGACGGGGTTGCCAGTGAGGAGAACCTCGTTGAGGCCGTCGTAGCGCTTCAGCCCGCTGACGAAAGAGAGGTCGTTGATGTGGTTGTTGCGCGCAGAGATGGCTGTGATACCGCGGTGAATGTCAGCGTCTGCCAACGCAGTGAGGAACACCTTGAACTGACGGATGCTGTTGTCGTCCAGCTGCAGCACACGGATACGGTCGGCAAACTTCTCGCGAAGCACCTCCGCGAGCACCTTGCAGAACGCGACGCTGTTGTAGTCTACGCGCTTCTGCACCGGCTCGAGGTCGGGACTGGCGCGAGTGTTGGACAAGTTCAGCAGGCCGTTTGCGTCGTTGAAGATGTGGCTGTACGACTTCTCGAAGAGAAGAGAGAGAAGCACTTTCATCACGTCAGCACCGCCGCTGCTGCCGCTGTTGTTATTCTCGCTATGGTTATTGCTACGACTGCCGCCGCCGTGGTGGGGGCTGAAGCGACCACCACCGCCGCTGCCGCGACCGCCACGACCGCTGCCGCCGCCACGACCGCCATTGCCGCTGCCAAAGGCACCTTTGCTGTTGCCATTGCCAAGAATGCCGCCACCGCTAAAGTTGCTGCGGTTGTGAAGGGTGTAGCCCTTCTTTCCATACGGGCGTGACATTCTCTTCAGCTCAGCAAGAAGACGGCAGATACACCGATGGGGTGCTAAGAGGGCACGTTGCCTAGTTAGCAGCACGGAATCGCCCGTGGAAGAGCCGTGCGAATGCTTAAATGTGCTTATCGCGTTTCCCTATGTGGCTCGGGTCTGAGTATATGTGCGGGTAGGACTGCGGGGGACTAGAGCAGACCGACACACAGAAGAGGAGGGGAGCGGAATGCGTCGAACAAATGGCGCTACGCATCCAGACGGCGAGCCTCAGCAACTACAAAGACCGCGCGGCGGTCGATAGAGGGAGAGGCAGAGATACACCCAGGAAAAGGCTAACGTATTCGCTCGTTTTTTTCTTCGGTGGGTGGCTTGTTTTTATGTTTTGTTTCTGCTCGTGCGCAGCTGTGAGTGCAGAAGGAGTGGGCTGGTCGGCTCGCATGGAGTAGAGGGCAGGGAGGTAGAGAAGAAGGGGGGGGGAATGTTGATGAGCATGTGAGGTGCGATAGCTGAGCCTCGTTCTCGTGCGCTTACACGCATTCAAGTTCATCTTTACATCTGAGGAAAGGCAAGAGGCTGCACGTACGAGTCGCCCGCCCCCCTTTCCGCCTCCTCTTTCCTTCCTTTCACTTCGATAAGGGAACAAGAAGTCAGAAAACACATGGCCACACACCAATGCCTGGCGCCGCCAGCGGATTGTTCCCGACTGTCAGCCGAGCGCAAACACCATCTGTGTGTCCGTGTGTGGTTATATTGGGTTCTCTGCTTGATTGAGACTCCGCTGGAGTCGACACGAGAAGAGGGAAACAAAAACAAAGACAACTGAAAAAGGCCCAGGCGCTGAGGAGGAAAAGAGACCAGGTGAGGAGAAGTGGGCGGCCAGGAGGAGAGGGAGGAAGGGGAGGGGGAGTGCCGCATTTCGCCTCGAACACCCCGGCGCTTGCCTTCTTCGCTGCACCCAGAACGGAGTTTTCACTGTTTGGCGCGATGTGCGACTCGGATAAAAAGCGCATCCGCCTACTGATGGTAGGTCATGCACTGGCAACGCATTCACAGCACCAGCATCTTACCAAGCTCGATCAAGCTTGCTCGAGTTCACTACGGCCTGCCCCGTCATTGGCGTATGTGGTCACGGAGTGACACTTTTGGTACCCTCGGATCGGATGAGAGCGCCTAAAGATGGGCAAGAGAAGCGGAGTCATTGGCACCTCCATGCCGTCGACGGTGCGAGCGGGGGTCTGGTAGAGGGAGAAGGGACTATGGGAGGCAAAGGGATCCAACAGCTCCGACAGTAGCTCCAGCCCCTGGCGCTCTACAGAGGTGAGCAACCCCATCCCCCGCACCCTCTCGAAGACGCCTCCCATGGGCCCCACTGCCGGGTACTGGAGGTCGTCGAGGACCGCAGACGCCATCTCCTAGTTCCACTGCTCATACAGCATGCGGCGCACCTCCAGAAAGTAGCGCAGTCCTCGCTGACGTTCCAACCAAGTTGGCGACTTCACAATCATGAGGACGGTCCTCTGGTGCAGGCATAACAGGGCGCACTCAGCCTCGTGCACACGCAGCAGTACACCAGCATGCAGCACAGACAGCGCCGCTCCAGGTATACGACCATGCGTCGTGTCCCCTCCGCCTCCACTTCCAAGGAACACGCGGTGCGGGTACACACAGGGGGGGGGGCGTCAGCTTCCTCAAGAGCACTTCCGGCTACACAAGCAAAGAGAGCGGCAGCAGTCGAAGCACGTGCTTGTGGTTCACCATCGGAATTATGGACGTGAGCGGCACATTCCTCGCCGCCAGCCTCAGGATCTGCAGTGGCGATCCGGCGTGCAGTCTACACCGGTTTCTCGAAAGGTGTCTCAACATCACTGAGCTAAGCGCTCCGACCCTTCAATCGCAGCAGTGACGGAGATGGGATCTGTAGGGTATCTGCTGTCCTGCTTGGCTGTTGCCAACGAAGGAAGCGAAGCCCCGACGACGTGGCATGACAACCATGGCGCTACGGAAAGCATCTCCTGCGCCGCGTCGGAGGCGCTACTGAAGATGCTTTCGATATGGGCCCGAAAAGAAATCACAGCGACAGGCTGTCGCCGCTGTCTCCCCTGTCCGCGTACGGTGCGCGGCAGCTCACACGTCACACCAGAGCCCGGGTCTTCGTCTGCAATCCCCGAGGTCCAAAGTAGGACTGTCTCACGAACAGTTGCCGAGTCGACTGTGATAATAGAGACCGCGCGCGAGAAAGCGGCACCGGCTGACCGCGACGACAACGAAATCGCTCGGACCGCAATGCGGGAGTTCCGATGAATGTTCGTGTAGTGTGCCAGCGACGCCGAGCTATCACCGCTACTGCAGGCGCCGACAGCGGCGGGCGACGAAGTCCGCCACAGTAATGGAAAAATCGTAGTGCTTCGCGGACACACACACCGTGGTCCACCCGTAGACGTAGATTAACCCAGCTGGAGTGAAGAATGCATTGTCAGAGGCTGGTACACCGCCAGTCGCGTCCCCTGAACTCGCTTCTTCATGTGCCTCCGCTGCTGCGTTGCCATCAGCGTTGTCGGAGTCGGATGCGTCACCGGCAGCAGGCGCTGGGTACCCAATCCAGTCAATCCAAACAAACAAACATGAACTACACTGTCACTAGCGTACACAATGTGCTTCGCGGTATCCACACAGCAGACTTCTCTCAGGGAGTCCCCGGTACTGAAGCATAGTGGAGCGGGAGCGAAGAGTTTGCGTTTCTCTGTGTGCGTGCGGATAGCACGAGAGACAACGTAGTATACAATGCCCACGTTGTGGCTTCACCGTCTCTCCTGAGTGTGGCGCTTCTTGCCCCTCTCTCTCTCTGTGTGCGTAAGCCGCTCAAAGCAGCCAGCAGGCACACCGCCACCAACGGTCAGTCAGTCACGTTCATATCCCGATAGAGGAAGGAAGGGAATGCTCTGCGCCACGATCGCATGGGTTTCATGCAAAGGTGCCCACATAGAAAGAGGGGGCGAGAAGCAAGCGCAAGGAGCACAGGGCCGCACTCGCCCAGTGAGCGATCTGTTGGAAAAAAAAAAACAAATATGCCCAGATGTCACTCAAAGGGGAAAATAAGCAGAAGTGAATGCGCGACAGGACTCGCCACGCGCCCACTCAGAGCAAACGAAGGACAGAGCAGAGGGAAATCAGCGGACTCGCAGCGAAACACGGAAGGGAAGGGTGAGGGGCGGGGGCAATGGATTGCCAGTTGGAGACGTTCCCTGGCTGAAACAGGTCTTCGTTATACTGCAAAAGACTCGAGAAACTTACAGAGTACACGCCCGCCTGTTAGAGGGGGGGGGGGCAGGGGCGGCGTGGGTGTTTGTGTGTCGTGTTGGGAGTTGTCGTGCCGCGAACGTGACGGGTGTTAGGAAGGGGCTCTCAGAAGTTTAGGAAGGAAAAGTAAAGGAGAGGGAGCGTGGTGCAGCGACGGAAACAGGGTCCAAGACATCAAGGTTGGGTCCTCTCACGGAATGCGTTGTCAACGCTGCTTCGAGCTCGGGTGTGCTCTGATTCACCACTTCATGTACGCAAAGGCGACCCCTCGAAGGAAGGGAGGGGGTGCAGGGAGAACGATGTCTGCCGCCCATGCGCGAGATTCTTGCGACGTCACTTCATGCGGTGGGCAGAGGGTTTAGCGCACAGGCCGGGGGAAGGGAAACCTCGAAATGCATCAAGTGAGAGCCTCTCTTGCGTGCACCATCTTCGCGCAAAGCTTCCTTCAACATCGATTTTCCTTCATTCCTTTCGCTGGAGCACCACACACCTCGGAGCTTGCTTTTCTTTCCTGCGTGCCACGTGACAAGGCCCCCTCAGATGGTGTTTGATATCGTCCCCCACTTTGGCCAGGGCAGCTGTGAGCATATTATGAGGGAGTAGTTGTAGGACTGCGAAGACACAGCCGGCCTCCTAGTCGGTCAAGCACATCTCGTGAGCAAAAACTACAGACGTCAAAAAGACACGGACCAAAAACAAACCAGGGATGTGTGCGGCAGAAGAGAGCCACACCGTCAGTAGTAGGGAAAGCCTCTGTCCACTTCGCAGTGGTAGGCGTTGAGGCCGCCGCTGACGTTCTGAAAGACGTATTGGCCAAGTCGAGCCGCCGTCGCTCTGTCGCCCTTCGCCTGTTCCTCCTCAAGCGCCGCCCGAATCAAGGCTGTTGCCTTAAGAGAGTTGATACCGCGACGGCACAGCACGTACACCATCACTTCTGGCACTGTGCCGCCATGAGCGGCAGCAGACTGCGGTGGCAGTGCCTTCTCCAACACCTCCGACAAGTGCGTCACCACCGTGCCCGCCCGTTGCCACTGCTGCATCGACTGGTACGGCACATTTACAGAATGCGGCAGGTGCGCCATGTCGTACTGCACGCGCGCGCGCACGTCGAGTGTGATGCAGCGCTCCGCCGTCGCCGCCGCAGCAGCACCGGGCATGTGCGCGGCGTACTCTGAAGCACTGCATGATCTACCAGGTGGACTTGACGTGTAGGCGGCTGCACACGACTTCGGGACGTACTCAGGGCGTGCCAGTATAGCTAAATCAGCGAGTGGCGTCGCGTCCGCCAACGCTGTAGCGCTGCAGGCCACACAGCGTGGCTGACGCCCACGTAACTTGACGACACGCGAGGTGAACTGAAGACCGTTGAAGAGAAACAGGCGGCCACTCAGAGTCTCACCGACACCTGTTGCTACTTTCAACACCTCCAACGCCTGCAAGCAACCGATCATACCCGGCAGAGGGCCCATTACACCGCTGTCGTTGCAGCTGCCAACCGCTTCTGGAGGAGGTGGCTGCGGGAACAAGCATCGATAGCACGGGCCTCCCCGATAGCCGTAGACTGAGAGCTGCCCGTCCCATCCTATGGCGCTTCCGCTAACGAGAGGCTTACCGCACCGCATCGCAGCGTCGTTGATGAGGTAGCGCGCCGCCACGTTGTCCGTGCCATCAACGACAACGTCGCACGTAGCCAAAAGTCTCTCGGCATTTGAGGGTGTGAGAGCCTCCACGACTGCGTCAACATGCGCCCCTGGAAATAGTCGCAGACACGACGCTTTCGCACTAAGCGCCTTTGGCTGGCCAACCGCTGCCGTCGTGTGAATCACCTGCCGCTGCAAGTTCGACAGCTCCACGTCATCAAAGTCAATAATTGTGAGCCGTCCGACCCCAGCCGCTGCGAGATACAACAGAATAGTACTGCCCAGCCCGCCAGCGCCGACGCACACAACATGGGCATGGCGGATCTGCTCCATGTGAGCAGCACCGATCTCCTCCACTAGCATCTGCCGGCCAAAGCGCTCTACATTGTCCTTCGTGAGGGTCGGTGCAGCAGAGACGAACGCGCCGTGCGGCAAAGCATTGTCACTTGACGATGCGTCCATCCTGATGAGGACGACAACAATATAAAAGGAGAAATCCTGACGGAAGGAGGAGGGAGAGAGACGTGTGTGTGGGGTGGGGTGGGGGGTGGGGTGGCCTGGCGTACGTGTGAGCGCGTTCCCACTGTCTCGTCTCTTCTAATCCGACTTAGCCGTTTTCTTTTCCTTTCTCGTGCGCCTTCTGTTCTGTGCTCTCCTTCGAGCGGAGTCTTGAAGGATGAGAATCTGCTAGCACCAGCAGTCCACCCCTATCACTGAGGGTGCTGCACCCAACGCAACCGAGCGAGTGGCAACTCAGTGACAGTGATTTCAACCTGCAGAGATGCTCTGACGCACAAGGGAGGAGTGGAAATTGGGGGAGGGGGAAGATGGAGAGTGCTATCATGCGCAATCATTCCACACCTGCTCACGCTTCAGTCACAGCACACACGATGGAGCGAGAGGCAATGTGACCCCCATAAGATAAGCTCACAGTGAAGATACATACACACAAGCACACGGCGTTGCACTACAGCAACACCCCTTTCTTTTCTTATTGAACGCAGCCCTGATGACGGCTGGCCACCCCAACGCGTGTGGTATCCGGCCCAGTGCTCACTCTGTGGGGAAGACAGACACGCAGTCTACAGCCTGCCCTCGGGTATGCGGCCACGTGGGCACTTGGTGTCGATGGACACGTCTGGCCTGGCGCTGTGCGGACGAGACGTGTGGTCAGGGTAGCATTCGTACCAGCTCACCACGCCTCGCGTCGACGGCATAACACACACATACGCACGCACCCGCTGTGCTCTCTGTGCTAGCTGTGATGCTGAGCGCAATCCTGGGCCTGGCCTGTGCTGCCTGCCGTGGGATGGCAGTGCGGCGGAACGACACCCAACACAGCTGGTCGGCCCGGTTCCTTGACAGAGCCGTGTGGTGCAGCAGAGGCATGGGCGAGCTGCGATTGGCTGCGCATCCCCGCTGACTTGTTGGCGGTAGGACGAGGAGCTGAGAAAAAGGAAAGGCAGCTGAGCCAAACAAGGAAAAGATGTGTGCAAGTACGATACAACACGCTAGGCATCACTGAGCACTGGGCAAAGTTCGTTGGGCTGTGAAGGGCGCATCCACCACGTTCGGTTTGGGTCCTTCCCTAAATCACCACCTTTCACACGCTCTACACAAAGCGATCGAGTACACTGGGCGGGACTACGTGCGTCCGTTCCATCTCCGGACACCGCGGGAGGTAGCCTTGGAGTACATCCATCCACACTGCTAGCGCGTCGGCGCAGCGGCACACCAGCGGCGGCGCCGACGCCTTGTCCTTCCCCACAGGGGCTGGGGCCCTAGCAAGGATGGAGACTCGCATCACCTGCGCGAGTAGCTGTAAGAGAAGGCGTGTCGCCTCTAGCGGGAATTGCTGAAGCAGACTCGCAACGCCGACAGCGAGCACGGTGGGGTCTACGTCGGCGTTCTTCCCCGCCGGAATGCAGCTGTCAAAGCGGGGGCTGTAGGTGCACTGCTGGACGTTGAGCAGCACCATCACACACAGCGGAAGCACAAAAAGAGGCAGTGGCAACTTTGTCGGCACCGCCACAGGGAGAGCCACGCCGCTGCTAGTGGCGGGAGGCGCATGTGAAGGTGCACCAGCGTTAAACCCGCTTGTCGTGTTGTCACCACTGAGCGAGACACCGTCACTTGCGTCCACTGCCTCATAGACCGTTGCAAACGGCTCTGTGAGGCCGACAGAGCTGAGCAGCGGCGCCGTGCTGCACACCAATCCCTCCGACACCTCTGCGCACGGTCGCGAGGCGCCGGCAGCCCTCGCCTCGAACGGATCCCTCGCAAGATGGCTGTCCAGTGTTGCGACGACGGCGGTGTTGACGGCCTGCACACACGCAACCAGTGCGGAGCTGGCTTGCTGTCTGAGCGCAGTTGGTGGGCGATCAGCTGGCGCATCACGGCGATGCGTCCGACGCGCATCATAATGATGCCAGTCTCCTGCGCAGCTGCCGATGCCTCAAGCATGGAGGCTAGCTTATCATAGTCTTTCAAGAAGGTCTCTTTCTCCGGAGTCGCGGAGGTAGGCATGCACCGCGTCCAGACGTCTTGTGTGACGCCACGCTGGGCTTCCTCAAGCGACACCACCGACTCTGCAAGCCGTTGGATCAGTAGCTGCACGTCTTTGGTGGCAATAAAGCTCAAAAGCTCGTCGAGGCAGGCTAGCCCGGTGCAGTCCACTGCATCCGCGACACGGGAAAACAAGCGCGGCCCCACACACTCGCACAAACGGCGCCGTGTGAACCACGAACCGTAGGCGGGAAAGTAGATGGACTCACGGGGGTCTGTCAGGTACAACAGGTGCTGGGTCAGGTGACCAAGAAAGCTGTACGCATCCTTGGGTTGCGCCGGCACAAAGTATGGGATCGTAATGCTCTCGGATTGATAGGGCGAGCTCCACGGATACACCTTCTTGGGGCAGAGCGCGTTGCACTCCATCTGCAGGGTGAAGCGGACAATGCGCTGAAACTCCTCCATCCAAATTTTCAGCCCTTGCACGTTCACAAAGTCTTGGATATACTCAAAGGAGTTCCGCACACCACGCAGCCGGGCCCCAAGCTGCACCAGCTCTTTGTCAAGTTCCTCTACCGATGACGGCTTGGACCGGTCAAACCAGATGCCGGAGTGCAGCTCGCGCGTGATGTGCTCAACGAGCTCCTTGCGTATGCCGTCCTCCAGGAGTCGATGCGGGTTGACGCGCACGACACCCACCGTTGTTTCTTCCATTGCCAGCAGTCCGGCTGCATAACGGGCTATGTCGGCCGTGTACGCACAGAGCTGCTCCCGCGTCTCGAGTTGGCTCCACTGCTTCCACTCATCGCGCTGCAGCTTGCTTGGGCACTCACGCAACCTGTTCGTGAGGAGGTACGTGACTTTGTTCAGCACCTCGAAGATGGAAGTCGGAATCACCTGTAGAACGCTTCGTAGAAACGAAACCACCTCCTCTGAGTAAAAGGTGGAGGTGAACTGCAGCGCACGCTCGAGCCGCACATCGACTCCCAGAACACTTGCTGCGCTGGCGGCGATGCCTTGATCAATACGAATGCACGGCATGTGAAGCAGTGACGAGAGCTTCACGAAGAGTGCTTGCATCTGCGCCGCCACAACTGGCCGCTGCCGAATGCGACCCTGCAGCTCGCGAACAAGGTATCCGCGTGCGGAGAGCAGCTCCCATGCATAGCTGAAGTCAGTTACGGTAGCGAGTCGACCCAACACACGGCGCTCAGCATTCATATAGTGCAGCATCTGGTGCAAGTCAGCACACGTCTCTCGGACGTACTGCAGCACCTGAAGCTGCTGGTTCACCTGGGCGAACTCCTGTATGTTCTCCAACGCCGCCACTAGCCGCTGCAGCTTGCGCCGTGTCGTGTTCGCGCTGTGCCGCTTCATGTGCAGGTTGGCGATACGAGCACCGACTTCCGCAAACCACCGCTCCAGCTCTACGTCGTGCACAGACGTGTCGAGCAGGTTGTCCTCCGAGAAGAAGTGCGATAACTTCTTCATGCGCAACACCGCCTGTCGCTTCGCACTCGCCCAGCGCGCTGTCTTCTCCCGCAGCAGTACGGCGAAGCGCGACTGGACGTGGTGCTCCAGCTGCGCCGTTGCCAGCAGGAGAGTCAGAAGCTCGTCGGTCTCAAAGCTGGCGCGCACCGCTTGCCCAGCAGCCGACGCGGCGGCGCGCAGGCTCTCTTGATCGGAGTCGCCGTGAACGGGAGACGCCGGTGGCGATGTCGCCGAAGCGGAGCACACCCCGTGGAGCACAAACCAGCGCAGCACCACGTTGGATTCCGTGATGATGGGCAAGAGCGACGCGTGCACATTGTCCAGGACATAGTTCTCTGTCAGGACCCCCTCCTCCAACACTGTCTGCACACGTTCGGTGCTGTGTGCCAACGCGCCACACATACGTTGCAAGTGATAGGTGACATTGTGCGTCTCAAGAGTGCGGCACAGGGCTGCACGTGCTGCTGGAAACGCCGCCCAGGCAACAGATAAGTCTGCTGTGTACCCACCGTAATAGTGAACGACCCAGTTGTCGGCAAAGTGCTTCTCGACCAATTCCTTCATCACCGGCAACTGCTGCGCCAGCACATCACCACAGAAGAAAAGAAGAACAAACGCGAGACCGCCTTGCGGGGCCATGGCAGCGCTGCGGTGCTCTGGGTTCGGGTAGTGGCTGGACATGCGGTAGATGTCGTCTGACCGGATGCACGCCAGCAGCCGCGCAACAACGCCCTTCTGCACCGGAATGCGTTCAAAGACGTCGATTGAGTGGTGGCGGCTGCGACCATCACTACAGCCGGCAGCCGCTGGTGACACCGGCGCGCGCTTGGCGGGGCTTCCGGATATAGCTGCGCCCCCACTTGCCCCCTGACTTGTGGCTCGACATAGCTCCGCCACTTCCACTGTGTGTGCCTCTCCGGCACCTCGGTACCGCACATAACTCACGATGATGCGTTCTCGCACCAGGCCGCCTATTTTGTGGTCCATCAGGAGCAGCATCACGCCGTAGAGGTGATACAGCTCGCAGAGGAGCTGCTGACCATCCAAGGACTCCAGGACTGTATCCAGCGTTTGGGCCACGTGCTGACCGTCTTGGATCTCGCGTACGTAGCGGTTCAGCTCGGTTACGTAGCCATAGATGCCTCTAAAGAGCGTCATGAACCTCTCCAGCAGCTCCATGTGCGTATCATAGAATTCCTTGTCCAGAATCAGTAGCTCTGTTGAGCCTGCGATCGTCTTTTCAATCTGATCCTGGTGCTTGAAGTAGCTGAAGTCGAAGATGAGCTTCGCGTACGGTGTCCCACTCGGGGCCGTAAACTCAGTCGGTATGTGGGCGGCCAGTCGCTGCAGGGTCGCAAGGATTGTGCTGCCTCGTGCCGCCAGCTGCAGCGCGTTGCGGCCACAGTCGTCGTCGAGGAAGTTGACGCTTTCCTCATGATCGGAGGAGTGATCGACGGCGACCCGGCCCCGATGCGCCATGGCGCACCACTTAGGGTACAACCCAGCCGCAAGCAGAGGAAAAACAAACAAATAAAGAGGCACGGGGAGTCAAATGCCTGTCTTTGGCGTAGGCGAGCTGAATCTCTGCGAGTGCGATAATGGCAGAGAAGAAGAAGGCAGGCGCAAGATGGAGAGCAGGTGGTGAGCGGAGAGGGGAGAGGGTGTACACTGTGGCAGCAGCAGTCGCAGCGCGCTGCAGACAACGAAGAGCCAAATGCACTGTGAGTGAAGTGGAGCGGCATACACGACGAGGGGAGGGGGAGAATTCAACACCTTCCCAAAAGAAAACACAAGGAGAGAGGCGTGGCTCATCGCACGGTCGTGTGGCACAATGACAGGCGCCTACTGCAGCGCATGTCGCGCGTCCACCTCGCGGTGACGTCCTTCACCGTGTTTCTCGTCATCTCCCTCCGTGCGCGTCATTAAGGGCGCTGACTTGCAGACTCCCCTCACATTCCGGTCCAGAGACTGATAGCTGTGTTGCCTCCTTCCCCTCTGCCTGCGAGTCTTCCCCACCCCCACCCCCACTGCGTTGCCATGCGTACAAGCGAGCACGACGATGCGTGTGCATGATGCAGCCTCGACAGATCCGCAATGGCGGAAATACAAGCGGGGCTCGAACCTCTCCGAGGGAGAGAGGCGCGAGCGCGCTCAGCGTGACGCCGAGGACACAGGCACACTCGACAGAGAAGTGCCTCGACTAGGTGGTGTTGAGTCTGAGGGGAGGCACCGAAGGAGGGCCGTTCTTCTGGGACGTGAGGGCGACGGGAGCTCGCCCCTGTCGCCACGGGCTGACACGGAAAAGCGCGTCTGCAGCAGCGATTCCACGACACCCCAGTGCTGTGCCCACTCCTCGCGTGCTGCGGCTTCGGCGGCGTCAAGTACGGGATCAGCCGTGTCCTTCGGCGGCTGCTGCCACCGCTGAAAATCGTGACTTGGGTCACCGGTAGCCTCCGCCGAGTCCTTGGCCGCGTTCTCGGAGTCACCCACAATGGGTGATCGCAGTTGCCGCAAGAGATGCAGCTGACGCGCCTTCCACGCATTCTGCGCCACGTAGTCCTCTGTCGGATATGTCGTTCTCAGTCGTGCAGCTCCAGATATGGCGGCGGGGTGAGTGTCCACCGCGCACGTCTCCGCCTGTGTGCCGACCTCCATCCGCGCTGTCGGATGGAACACTACGTGTGCTGTGCCTCTTTCATGGAAGGTTGGGGCTGCAGCGCTCGATCCTACCGCGTCGCAATTGTGCTCAGGTCCACCTTCCTGTCGATCTGGCGAGGAGGAGCGGCTGCTGCCCCTCGGTGTTCCTTTCCTCGGTGGGAGCACGGATGGGTTGTAGAGCTGCTCAAACGTCGGCACGCCAGAGGCCCAGCGCAGCGCGTGATGTCGACGTTCCTTCGTGAGACACATGTCTACCTCCAACGCTGTCAGCGCATCCTCGGATCTGCTGCTGCTCCCGTAGCTCTTGGTCGAGAAGGTCGGGCTCGATCTTCCACGACTCTGCCTCTCGTCCGCCGACTCCACGGATGTGGCCGCGTCAAAGTCGGCGACGCCTCCACTCGTTCTCGGCAGCGAGCCTGAGTGGCCTTCCGAGCGGGCATCTGTGGACTGCGGCATCGATGTATCCACATCGGCGTCCTCTGGCACGCTGTACACACTAGCGCCAGGAGAGTCACGAATGTAGGGCTTGTGATCTGCCAGCACACCGTTGTCTCCACACGCTGTATACCGTGTGGTGGAACCCTTCACACCAACGTACATGCGTCGTTGCTGTACCTGTAGTGCCTCTGCAGAACTGCTCATGTCAGTGGCAATATAGGAGGCCACGCTGATTGCAGAGTTGCCGTGCGCGCTACTGGTATCGTCTTCAATTTCGCTTCGGATGAGCGAGGAGGGTAGCAGGTCAACGAGTTCCTCCACCTCGGATGGGATCGAGTTCCCTTCGGAGATGACATCTGACGACAGTTCGGCTAATCGGTCTGCGAGTTCTTCCTCGATCTCGTCTAGCCCAACTTCCCTCAACATGCCAGACCGCGCGATCCACGCAGAGCGTACCACGGCGTCTGAGTTACTCGCTGCTTCGAAGGAGTCGCTAGCGTAAGAGAGGTCGCCGTCACTGTCAGGGCTCCGTGACACTTCGGTCGAGACGGTACCACTACTGGCCACCTCGCTGTGTCCGGAGGCCACATTCCAGCTGCCTACCTCCTCCTGGATGATGCTGTCCGAGACGGCAGTCCCGCTTTGATCACTGCTATACTGCATCTCTTCCTCCACTGCACTGGTGTCAGTTGAGGCGATGGCGTCGCTGACGCTGCTATTCATCTCGGTGAAGAGTACCTCCGATGTTGTATCATGATCGCTCGCCACCCTCGTTTTAAGCCGCGAAAACGAGGAATGCTGCCGCCGCGGCGCGCCTTTGCCATGCCCACTGCCACTGCAGCGGGGACCGCTCCCCTTACCTGCACCCTTAGAGATGCCCGCCACATGACGCAACATATTTCGCATGGACACCTCATCCGCGACTGTGGAACCGGAGAGCAGCTTGCTGCGCACCTTGGCGAGGGCCTTCGTTTCCTTCAGCAGTCGTGTTGTCTTTTGGCGAGTCTGCCACTGCACATCAATGAGCTTCAGGTGGCGAAGCAGGTGGTCGCGGAAGTGCTGAAGGTGGCGCACGTTGCGTAGCTGCCGGTGTAGGTCCTCGCGCCAAGCAGCTGATACAGTGCCCCTCGCTTCCTCTGCCGTTTCGCCAGGGTACTTCATTGCGCTAGAGGTCGAACTGGAGGTGCCTACTTTCGCCGGCTGCGAGGTGTGTTGTCTTTGCTGACCAGTGCCGTGGCTGGTCTCTCGAATGTAGCGGGATTGGAGCAGTCGAGCAGAGGCGGCCGAGACGCACCGACAGGCGTCAAGGAAAGCTCGCAGGACTTCAGCAAAGGGTGTTGCGCGTGCGTCGTCCGCCCCGGAGGGGCTGCTTCCCTCACCCCTGCCGCGGTGACCCCCCCTTGACGGATGTCCAGGAGTTACCCCTTCTACCTCTTCCGAGGCAGTGCTACGCGTGCGTGAGGATGACGTCGCTTCTTCCGTAGGAATCGAGCTACTCACAACAGGGCTTTTTGCACTGCTTATCGAGTCATCCACAACTCTACTCGAGACGTGCGAGTTAAACGTGTCCGTGCTGTACGTGCCATCTATCGACGCGGCTGCATCTGCGATGCTGTCACTGCTCTGAGTGGAGACTTTGTCTGCACCTTCTTCGCTCGCTTGATACACCTCGTCCCTAACCGTGGAGAGCTCCTGCGAGTAGTTCCCCTTCCCCTCCTCTTCTTCCCTTTCGATCTTTTTCGAAGATGCCGTGCACACTGTTGTCGCTGCGACAGAGGTGCCGACCGACGATGTCGAGATGCCTTGGCGGTCCACAGTGTCGTGTGGGGCTGAGACGTGCTTGGATCTTGCCACAACGTAGCGGATGATGGTGTACGGTGTTGGGGCCTCCTCGGGGCGGACGATTTCCACCCCAGCGACAGTCCTTTGCGCCTTCCCCGTGGGAGCGAGTGGGGCTCCTTTTTGTGCCTGTGGCGCCCTCGGCACATCAGGAGCGGCAGTGGCAGCCGGAGCGGCGCTGCCGCCGCTCGTTTCCCGAAGCTCGCGCGGTTTTGAGTACGTGTCGAGGATATCTCTGAGCAAGGAGCCCGTGGGAGACGCAGGGGGTGGGGGTGAGGCAGCGCTGCTTGTGGAGGGCGTTGCCGCACTGTTGTCACGGTGCGCCAACGGCACGGATGCAGGCGTCTCGCCGCAGTGCGCAGCTGGCATGGGAATAACGCGGACCAATGCTGACGTTTGGTCATGTACGGTCGATGCAGTGTCCACCATAGCCGGAGGGGAGCCGCCAGGCCACACGCGGGCCCAGATGGCGTCTTGACGCTCCGCAAGTGCCTGCACGAACGCTCGCGTGCGCCGCTCTGCTTGAAACGCTCGAACAGAGTGCTCGAGGACGTCGACGTGGCGAGACGCCGCCGTCAGACCGCGGTGCACCTTCACTTGTTCCCGAAATCGCCGCTCCACTTCTCGCACACGCATCGAGAAGGGTACTGTGTTAGCATCAGCACTTGGCCCAGTATCACACTCCTGGCGAACTGCATCGGGGTGTTGCACACGCGAACCTTTCGCGGCAAACGCGCCCCACTCCTGCTGCTCATCTTCAGTGTGCTGCAGCATGGGTGCTTGGCCGTAGTCAAATTCGCTGCTTTCCACGTCACAGAGCAGCCGCGCTGTGTGATTATTGGGGGCCATCTCCCACGCTCGAATTCTCTCGGAAACCGAAGGCGACGACACCGCAAGTGCTCCAGCGATCCCATCAAGTGGGCTGTTGCTTTGTCTCTTCACTGGGAGGACATCTCCCGCGGAAACTCTGGTCGCAGGAGTGCATTGACCAGGAAAGAGTATCTGAAAAAGTGTCGTTGTCTCCGCACCATTCAGTAGCGACAACGAGTACGGATCCGTGGCGCTCATCAGCGACCGGAAGCAACAACGCTGCACACTGTAAAGATCTCAAGTCTATGAGTGATTGTGTATGTGTGGTGTACACGCGTAGTAGGCCTCTACGGCGCAACGTGCGTGATTGCGTAAAACAACAACAAACAGGCAAAAAAAAAGGACTACGGTTCAGTCCTCACACCTGAGAGAGTGCGGGGTATCCGCAGATGGGGAATACGCCAAATTAATGGCGGCCTTGTCTGTTGGGAATCTACCCAGATGTCTGCACACCAGGAGCTACAATACACACACACACACATGAACGTTAACGTGTGTCTGTGAGCCTCTGCGAGCGGGGGATACGTTGATGGGGTCTTGACGTTTTCTGTGTCCACCGTGTCAGAACGTGGAAGCGCAAGGAGGCGTCTTCACAAGCTTAATGAGGAAAGCAGATGTGTCTTTTTCTACACGCATAGTCACACGCGCTTGAGTGCTCTCAAGCTGCCTATAAACCAGAATGAGAAGGGTAGCACACACGCGCACGCAGAAAAAAAAAAAGAAGAGGAAGCGAAGTGAGAGTGGGCAGTGCGGCCGTGAATAGAGCTGAACGATGTTAGCGGCTTTCTGCGCAGGAAGAGCTTCGTACCACACGTCAGCGAAAACACCGAGCGGGAAATCCCCAGATGCGCCGGGGTAAACGTCTTTACAGGTGGCACTAAAGGCGCGGAGAGATTACTACATCCATCGCGCTCGCACGTGCAGCAGCAGCAGCAGTAACAGCAAGCTTGCGCTGTTTCATTCATCGAGTTGACGCGCACGAGGTGGTGCATTGTGGGCACACGCACATGAGCAATTTCCAGGCTAGGCACCCACACAGCGGCGCTGCACGACAAGCCACACCAGCGTGTGTGTGTTCTCGAGGAAGGGAGCAGAGGGGAAAAGGCCAGAGAACGGAGTGAGAGGAAAGGGACAGCGTCAACCAAGGCCAGAGAAAGACAAACAAAAGAGAGATCGACCAGGGACAAGAATCAAGTGCGACGCTCCCAAGGATGCAATCACCAAACCCCCACAAAGAAAGAGCGAGTGGGAGAGGAGAAGGAGGGGGAGGGGGGGGAAGGAGAGAACAACGAGCCTGGAAGAAACAGAATGGGGCCACGGTAAAGCGCATACGAAGAAGAGCGGAGTTTACGGCGAGGGTATGGACGCAACGCAGAGAGAGGGAGAGAGCGAAAGAGCATTAGTTGAGCAGAACGCGGGAAAAAAGCTCGTTTCCGATCACTGAAGACACAACGCAGACTCCCGTAAGTAATGTACGGAAGAGAGAGAGAAAGAGCGAGAGAACGAATGCCTCGCAGACACATATACGGATGCGGTGAGTGTCACCACAAGGTGGGCTATAAGGTGGAGGAACAAGTGCGGTCCCCGTGTACGTGCCTGTAGGGATTGAGGGTGGTGGTGGTGGTGGCAGGTAGAGCGATGGCAAAGGCGAGATAGCCATGCTTTATCCGTCGCGCACGACACAGTCAACTTGTCAGATGCATGGAGAAGAACGCCACACCTGTGCTGCGCTCGAGGGCACCCTCTCTGTCCATCGCCCCTCCCCCCCCCCCACATCCAAGCCCATAGCAGTCTCTACTCCAGATGGCCGCTGAAGGAGAGACGAGGGGTCAAAAAGAGGAAAGACAAGACGGAGGTAAACATGCGCACCACACTGCAAGCGATTCAGTGCCCCTTCCTAGCACGCCTCAGATGTGCATGTGCGTTGAAGAACAACTACTGCGGGGGTAAGAGGAGGGGGACTAAGAGTTTCTTCTCATTCAGCACGCCCATTCTGCCGTGGACCATATGAGTGCACGCAGCTCAACCAAGTCAACCACAGGCCACATTGCGCGTGGTGCGCGGCAGCCGTAGACACACGCGGTGCAGCAACGCACCGACACCGTCATCCGAGCACGCCCTCCCCCCAGCCTCGAACTCCACCCACCCCGCGCTCCGCAGGCCACCCCACAGCCGCTCCTCCCACCACGCCGATCGCCACCTGGTGCATCCCTCGGGGTGGCACTCAGGCTCCCCACACTAGTACGTAGCGAGGGTCGGGCGAGACACGTTCGAGTCACGCCGACACGCTGCCCATCACATGGGTGGCACAGGGGGAGGAGGGGGGTTCACGGACGCGGGCCGCTGCGACGCAACGCCATCCAGGACCGGGCCGCCAACATCAGCAGCGATCCACCCCCGCTCTGACTTCCCTAATGTCGTCGGTATGCGACGCTGCCACCATCCGAAGCGGTTCGGCATTGGCAGGGATGAAGGAGGGCTGCCTGGCTTCCCCACACCGCAGAGTGGGGGAGGGGAGGATACTGACCCCTGAGACGCCACGCGCTGAGGCGTCCCCTGCCATCATGGCATGGATAAAGAGCGAAGAAGAAAATATGTGTGAAGTAATGAGAAAAGGCGTGACTTCCGCATGCGCTATACCATATAGAGACTCCAGGTGTGCGTGCTTCACGTGAGATGTGGGTGAGAGAAACACTCAGCGGGGAGGGAAAGAGAAGAGACAACGAGTTGGGTAGTAGTTGCGGACTGTGGAAGGAAGGCTCAGCGGACAAGGGAATGCGGGTCTTTCCATCCCATGCCCGTAAATCCCAGCACACTGCCGTGCGTGTTGTCATTCACAAATGTGTTAGCGACACAGGCATTTGTTGTCAGCGCGCAGCAACTTTCCATGAGAAGAAAGCAGGTGGCCCAGTCAAGCGGCAAAGCAGCGTCACTTGTCTTGTCTTTCGCGTTCTGCCGACTGCCTTCACTGAAAAGTACTATCACATAACTCGAGATGAATCTCTAGTGTGTGTCTCTCTCTCTCTCTCTCTGTGTGTGTGTGTGTGTTTAATGGTGGGGATCTCTTTTGGCTTTACTGCGCTCCTTCCGTTCACCACACGAAAGTGTGTCTACCGAGGAAACGAGAGCGGCACGGGGTGAAGCGAAAAGCAGAGCGAAACAACAACAAAAAAAAAAACGGTAGAGAGCGAGAGCGAGCGAGCGAGTGAGCGAGGGCGAAGGAGGCCAACAAGCGAGAAAGAGAGACGTTGGAGAGGGAAAAACAACACACACACACACACCCACACACAGACAGACAGAGAGAGAGGGAGAGAGAAGAATGACAAATGAAAAAACAAACAAACAAAAACAAACAAGCGTTCATTCAGAGAAGAGACGCGAAAGACACCGCCCACAGTGGGCAGCTAATAGAGGGCATGCAAACACAAGCGCACAGAGAGTCACAAGTCATCGCAGCTAACCAAGAATGAGCAACAGCAACCACCACCACCACAGCGAGGGAGTGCAGAGAAGAGATGGTGATGTTCCTCCTGCAGCTGATGTGAACGTGAACCAAGCCACATTCCTACACGTATATGTGCCTGCTTTTTCGTTGCGTATCGCTCGAGAGGTGACCCAAACAACGTCATGTCCCTCCCACCCCAACGAAACGAAAAGAGCAAGGGAGGTACGAGGTGTAATGGCGCTGGTGCGGCAGAGCCCAGCCCTAAACAAGGACGATGAGGAGCCGTCAGAGAACGTAATACAACGGAAGGAGGGGGAGGGAGGGATGAGAAAGAGCTCTTTGGGTCGATATCACCTACCACCAAACATATACACAGACGACAACTCCGTGTTGGTGTCAAGAGACCATTCGCATACATCAAGGACGGCAAACGCTAGCAGCAAGCAAGAAGCGAGGCACAACAACAGCAAAATAGAGGTGTGGGACAAGAGGAGGAGGGGCGTGCGTGGGTCGGTGTGTGCAGAGCGGGGTAGAAGGGGGGGGGGAGGAGGGGAGGTCTCCAATCAAGCAGAGAGTAAAAGCAACACGTCGCTCCCCCTGGCCAGCTGTTGTGCTCTTGGTGTGTGTCACACGCACCGAAAAGAGGGATTGTTAAGATGAATGGGAAGAAGACGAGCTCGAGCGTTGCGCTTGAAGGGCTCTCAGATGGCCATGGAGAGAGACACTCCGTCAGCTGCAGTACGAGGCATGCACATGGCGCTGGTGACTTGTTACACGGGCTGAGCAAATCAAAGCCAAAGTGGAAAAGAGCAAATCGAGAGAACGCGAGACGCACACGCGCCCACATGCAGACACGTGATGGATAAACTACCATCAACCAGGCGATCGACAGAGCAAAGAGGGAAAGGGAGAGAGGGGAGAGGAGGAAGAAGAAAAACGCCTGGTGCGGACGTAGGAAACACAGAAGGTGAGAAGCAACAAACGAAGACGACCCGACACAACGCGCGTACCACCACAAGGTCCCAGAAATATACACATATTCACACACCCCACCACTCGCAGAGAATCGCAGCCGGCGACGGGGACAAGGTTAAATGGGGGGCGACACCCCCACCCCTGATTCCTCTCCTCTCACGAATACGCAAGAGAACACGAGCGATAAGACAACAACAAAGGAAAACAGAGAAGGACCTTAGAGATGATCCCTCCACACGTCTGCCGTTGAATGACGTGCGTCGATCACAAGCAACTAAGTAGAGAGGCATATTTTCCTTTTTCTCAGCTCCTCGTCCTACCGCCAACAAGTCAGCGGGGATGCGCAGCCAATCGCAGCTCGCCCATGCCTCTGCTGCACCACACGGCTCTGTCAAGGAACCGGGCCGACCAGCTGTGTTGGGTGTCGTTCCGCCGCACTGCCATTCCACGGCAGGCAGCACAGGCCAGGCCCAGGATTGCGATCAGCATCACAGCTAGCACAGAGAGCACAGCGGGTGCGTGCGTATGTGTGTGTTATGCCGTCGACGCGAGGCGTGGTGAGCTGGTACGAATGCTACCCTGACCACACGTCTCGTCCGCACAGCGCCAGGCCAGACGTGTCCATCGACACCAAGTGCCCACGTGGCCGCATACCCGAGGGCAGGCTGTAGACTGCGTGTCTGTCTTCCCCACAGAGTGGGCACTGGGCCGGATACCACACGCGTTGGGGTGGCCAGCCGTCATCAGGGCTGCGTGCAACACGAACATAAAGTACAATGGCAAAATAGATGTCGATGCGCAAGGCGAATCAGGTACGAAGGGCCATGTGGACAGAGCGTGTTCACGCATGCACACTTGAGGCAAGGTTGAGGGGATCCATGTGCGTACGTTGTCTACAGTGAGTATGGCGGTTTGTAGGAGGGGTAGGCAGAGTTTACAGGCTGCTGCAGCGGTGGCACTGGATACGGGTACGCACTCATCTGCTGTGGGGGTGGTGGCTGCACCGACGGCATTGGAGCTGTACTGCTGAGTTGATCGTACGACGGCGGAGCAGGCGACTCCTGCTGAATAGACAGGGGAGGGTACTGATATGGCACGGACGGCGCCGGGGGTATTTGGTTGACTGTGCTGCGGGTACTGCTGCTGCTGTGGCGGCGGGTACTGCTGCTGTGGTAGCTGCTGAAGGGACGGCGGTGGGTACTGGTATGCGGGCTGCTGCTGCGTCTGTTGTTGCAGCGAGGCAATCTGCTGCTGCAGCATTTCTTGACGCCGCCGTGATTCGGCGATTTGGCTCTCCACGTCCTGCATCTGGCTCATCTTCGCCGCAATCTGCGCATCCAGACGACTCTGCACCTCCCGTGCCTGAAGCTCGCGACTCGTTGTGTAGGACTTGGCTTCTCTGAGAGTGGCCTCAATCTCGTCTATGGCCTTGGTGCCGTACTGCACAACGCAAGCAAAGTCCTTCTTGAGGTCTTGATAGATGGAGCAGGCGTTTTCGAGCCCGTTAGATACCTTCTGTATTTCCACAGCAAGAGGGTCAGTACTCTGCAAAGTGCCAATCTGCTCCATCAGCTCCTCGGCCTGGGGCACGAGTTCCCGCTCCTGCCGCACCTTCTCGTTCACCTTCTCGATCGCGTCCGAGATGTCCTTGGAAGCCTTCGTCAGTATCGCGTCACGCTGCGTTGACTCGACAGAGGAAATGCTGAAGACCAAGTCGTCGGACTCTAGCTTGTCTTGCAGGACCTTCTCTTCCTCTGCTTGCTCATTCTCGATGCGTGCCCTCGTCTCCACTAACTCCTTCAGCTTCTCCACTAGCGCCATGACCCTGCCTGACTGCTGGCGTGCCTCCTTGGTTTCCACAAACGGCATCAGCGCGTCCAAATCTGCAATCGGCCAATCCAGACGGGCGATGTTCCTTATGTGTTCCTCCATCATCATCTTCGCCTCGTTGAACGGCTTCACGAGCCACCGCTGCAGACCCTTCTCGTGCTCACTGATGGCCGCCGAGATGGTGCAGTAGTCCGGGGTCTGGTTGGAGACGGGGTGCACGGCACGCCACATCTTCTCTCCGTAAGCTTCCACATAGTGCCCATCTGTCTCCCTGTCCTTTTCCAGCTCCGCGCTCACTTCCTTCAGCTTGTTCTCGGCGGCCTGGTACAGTTCACTGCACGCACTCACGCTGCTCATGAGAATGTCGGTCACGCTGCAAGTTGCACCGCTCGGGGTCTTGTTCTCCTCGCGCAGCTTCAGAATGTTTGAGCGCAGCGGCTCCGGCACGCGGTTGCGGCCCTGGAACTCGCCGGACATGGCCTGTATGGCCGCCACTACCCCCAGTGTCTGTAGCTTTGTCTGTGTGCTCTTGCGCGTGTTGGCGGCGGCGGTGGTGCAGACATGAACGAGGTTGCGCTGCTTCTCGCGCCAGGCGCTCACTGTCTTCGCGATGTGCGCGGAAATGATTCCGAAAAAGGGGTCCTCTTCGCGTGTTGACACAAACCGCACAAAGCCTGGGTGCACCGTCGCGGTGCCGAGCGAGCGCGGCAGCCCCTCTGGCTGCGGAACATCTTTCGGGATGCGGGCAAAGTAGACAGACGCATTTGCCTTCTCGGCCTTCTCCTCGACTGTGTTGGCGCTGGTGACAATGCTGTTGACCCACACCGTCAGCGATTGCGTCGTCATGCGAGGCAGCTTCATTAGGTGCTCCTTTGCCTTTCGGTAGTGCGCGATGGCCTCACCCATCTCGCCCTCTTCCTCGCTCTTGATGCCGAGGTGAAGGTGTGCGCGCGCCTTGAAGATGCAGACGTTGGCTCCGAGGTGGGCCTCGACGTCCTTTGCGTTAGCCGCCCTCTTCTTCAGCCATACCGAGTTCTTGAAGGATGAGAGAACGTCCTCGTATTGCTTCGCCGCCTCCACCGTAATCTTGGACAGTACATCGTGCTTTCCCTTCATCGTCTCCTCCGCCTTGAGGTACCCGCAGTGGTGAGCCTGAGCGAGACACAGCCGAGTGAGCATTGCCAGCGAGTCTCGCTTCATGTCACCCTTGGTCAGCTGGTCTGGCGGCAGGCGGTCCAACATCGAGGTGACCATCTCGTAGTAACCGGCCGCGTTCTGAAAGTGCTTGTACGCACTCTTCACTTCCTCCATAGACCCTGTGTGGGCCTGCGTCACCGCCACGTACGCGTACGAGGCGGCTAGGTTGTACACGCAGCTCACCAGCTCCGAGTTTGAATTCGTACTCTCATACTTGGTTCCGTCATCGAAGCTGTCATACCAGACAAATTTTAGGTTTTTGCTCACGTGTCCGCTGTGTAGTGGCAGATGGGCCTGCGCTTGCGCCACCAGGCGGCAGTAGCGCAGCAGCGTGTGATTAATAAAACTTTCGTTCGGCGTCTGCTTCGAGTCAGAAAGGGTGCATGCCTTCACAATGGTGTTGTGGTACGCCGCCATAGACTTGATGGCGTCATCGACGGTGGTTGTATTGTTGCTCGCATGGTTCGTGGCGATGTAGCGCGAGCAAAGCGACCAGTCCGGGATGTCCTTCTCGCCGAGGCGGAATGGTAAGAAGATAAACCGATCCGGTGAGTGAGTGAGTGCCTCAGAGCCGGACATCGTGACGATTGAACAAGAACGAGGAGGAGGGCAGAACTTGGCGTGTAGGAGAAGAGAGAGAGAGAGAGCACACGTGAGATGGCAGGAGAGAGGTGGTAGACGATCAAACGCGACAAATCGCGTGGTGGAGAGGCGCTGAGGTCACCCAATGCGAGGTGAGGGAGGGAGAACAAAGAGTAAAAGCAAAATATACACACACGCAAACACACACACACACAAAAAGCGATGAAATACTCGGAAAGAAATTAGGGGTGGGGAAGCAACAATGAAAGAGTGAGTGTACGTGTGTGTGTGTGTGTGTGGGTTGGGCTGGGTTGGGGGGATGGTGAGCGAAAGTCCGTACACGCGGACGCAACTGCAACGATGAAAGCCGGTGGAAAAAGCGAAAAAGGGCACTGAAAGAATGACGTGGACCGGCAACAACTAACGACGACTTGGTTCCAAGAACAAAACGAAACGAGTGGGTAGGCGGTTTTAGATGCGCGTGTGTAAGCGTGTGGGCGCAGGCGACTACCTGAGTAGGGTTACCTACGGTGATGATGATGGAGGTCGACGACGGCACGAAAGGGCTAGAGAGACCGTGAGTCGAGGGGCGTAAAGCAAAGAAACAGAGTGGAGGATGTTAGAGAGAGAGAGCAAGCGAGTACGAAAAGAACCGCCTTAATACGCGACAAGAAGCCCTTGAGTCCGTGGAGAGAGTCGATTGTGTGCAATAGGCGTGGAGGCGGCATAAATTTCTTCTCCCAGTGCCAAGTCACGGTGCGTGCGCGGTAGCGATGAAACGTGACTGGATAGTCGCACAAGTAACGCGCGGACAAGGACAAACATACAGAAGCCCTCCTGACTGCCGTCAAGCGCAGTAGTGCTGCCTATCGGCTGATCTCATGGGTTGAGCAACGAGCTGAGCGACTCCCTCAAGTGTATCTCTTGATGACTATATATACACACATATATATGTGGGTGTGTGCTTGTTTGCTTGTTATGTCTATCTCTACGTTTGCTCGAGAGCTGCACGCCATTGACACCCTCTTCGGACTCTCCTCCTGCTCCCTCCTCTCTCGTTTTCTGCGCTGCGCTACACAACATACGTGGTGAAGCAGGCGCAGTGAGCGGGGAGTGTGAGAGGTGCAGGCAAGAGAAGAAGGTCGTAGCATGGCACGCAGCGGCATGGTCCTTGTAATACATCACAGACGCGCATACCAACAATTACACGCACATCCACGCCACCATCGTTAGTCTTCCTTTCAAAGGTCACCGCACAGCGCAGTAAGCGAGACCGAACACCTATGTACATTCAACGGAAGCGGCGTTTGACTCTGTCCTACGCTTGGCAGCCCCGAGCGCGCAGACGCACTCACCAAAGTAGGGAAGGGGAAGAGATCAAAGAAGAACACAAAACAAGCACGCGGCTGCATGGAGGTGCTGGAAGACATCGCCAGCAAACCCCAGCCCGTGCGTCATGGCAGTAGTGCGCACGGCAGCACTCCCTCTCCTCTCCCAACGCAGTGGGGAAGGCAGGAGCTACACGAATACCTCAGCACCACCAGTCACGCTCACGCAGACTCACACCGGCACCACGGCAAAGGGAAAAAAAAAAGCAAAGACCACTGTGAGCTCCTTTGCCAAGCACTGGAGAAGGAGGCCTGATACGAGGGAGGGGCCGCACGCTGCACGGCTGCTTCGCGCGACTCAGGCGGTCGACTCCGACTCCATGCGTTGAAGTTCCTGCCGGTGCAGCTTCTCCACCAGCTCCAGGAACTCTTCATCACGCTGCGGGTCCTGGGCGTACGGGTTGTTCAGATCCCCCAAGTCTGTCTCCTCCTTGACTGGCCGACGCTCGGCGAGTAGGGAATCAGTCGCGTCAACGTTCTCTTTTCCGGGCAGCGCTGCCACACCGTTACTCGACGCCGTCTGCGCAATCGTGCCGCGCAGACGTTCCGCTGCACCTTGGAGGCCAAAGCGATCAATCTCAGACTGCCGTTCAGACCAGCGCCAGTCGTAGTAGGCGACGCGCCGCGTCTCGCGCTCAAGCATAGCGCGCACGTACTTCTTCTCCCCATTGGACGCGCGCGACAACGCTGGAGGCAGGACATACCAGTGGAAAGAGCCGAGGTTGGTGCCAAGCAGCAGCTGCTGCGTGTACCGACGTGTCACGCGGTGTGGCAACGGCTGGAAGGCGATGGATGTGATGGCGTCCTGAACAAGATGGTGTGTCAGCATCGGTTCGGGGTTGCGGTCGAGCAGGTCCCAGACCTCCACCATTCCATTACCCGTGCCAACGATAATGAGGCCGGGGCGGCCTGGAGACCACGCCGCGCACATGACATTTCCGGGCCTCTGCGGGCATTCGTACAGTGGCATGAGCAGCCCATAGCGCCAAACCTTGAAGCAGCCATCACCGCAGGTCAGATAGACGTCACCAATGATCGGGTGCCGCTCCACGCAGTAGACGGGCCCGGCGTGTGCCGACGGCACCACCGACCGCACAAACCGTGTGTCTTTCGTGTACCCAAAAGTGGGGACAACGATCGAGGATCGCCGCTCGTGCTGAGCGACCATGGAGCAGAACCCAAGTTCGCCGTCAGTGCTGGCGACAACAGCCGCATAGGAAGGAGAGTCGTCCACACTGCATCCGTTGAAGAAGAAGCGGAAACCCGGCATCTCACCAGTGCCGTCGGGCTTTGTCAGCTGATAGCGCAGCAGTGGCACCCATGGCTGCTCGTTGCTGCTGGTGCGGCTTTGATGCTTAATCTTGCGCAGCTTATCCTGCGGCAGGTGTTGCGGGCGCGTGTCCCACACAAGCATCGTGCCGTCTTCACTGAGGGTAGCAAATTGGTGGGTCTCGTTCACGACTGTCTGCTTGCCGTCAAAGCCGAACTCGATTTTCTCTGGCAGCCACTGCAGGTCATGCACCGGGCCCTGGTGCGACAACTCGACGCGCGATTGCTGAGACGGCTGCAGACGAGGGACCCGGACATCTCCATCGACCTCGAGGCTAATACCCTTGAGACTGTCCGGCATGCGGGGCACCTCGCTCACCTCTCGGAACTCTCCTGCCTCCTCGCTGCCACCGCCGACAGCCGCCGCATTGGATTGCGGCTTCTGCGACTGCTGATGCTGGCTTGCGTTGGAGAAGAAGTTAACTATGTCGGCCTTGCTGAGATCCCAGAGAAAAACCTGGCCATTGAGGGAACCGCCGGCAACCAAGCTGGGCCGAGTTGGATGAAAGTGAAGCACCTGCACTTCCTCCGGGGCCTCGAGCAAGTAGCGGGGATGCATCGGGTCATTCAAGTCCCACACAAGGGAGACGCTGCTTTCACACCGCCGATTAGCCTGCAGGCGCTCTGGCAACGTCTGCAAGGCGATCGAGGCGACGCACACAAAGTGGTCGCGCCTCCGCCCGCTGCGCCAGCTCACCCCGCTCACCTTCCGCCCCTTGGTAGAGTTGTGGACGTAGTTTGCCTTCTCAATCAGGACGAGCTCGTCATGGGTAGCGATGACGGCGTCGTCCTCGTTGAAGTTTCGGAAGTCGTCAGTGTAGATCGGCACCTGGTAGTTTTGCGTCAGACAGAGCAGCGTGCGCGGGAGCACCTTGTCGAGAAACGCGCGGAGATTCGGCTGCTCCTCCTTCGGCGGGGGCACGTGCCGGATGCACGCATCCACGACAGTCGGCTCCGCCTGCGCCACCGCGTTCACACGCCGGGCGTGGTGCGTTTGCGTGGAGGCAGTCGTTCGCCGTGGGACGGCCTGCACGCCGGTGTCCACTTCATCGCGCATCACCTCGTAAAGCGGGTTGTCGACGGATCGTAGGTCGCGGCTGTCCTCGTTCGCTTCCTTTGTGATGTAGCCGTTGTGCGCCGAGGTGCGGTGACGCAGAATGGCCTGTCGCGCAATCTCGAAGTGGACTGTGATAGGTAGGCGACTCGGTATGGATGGAGCACCGACCCGGTCCGTGTCTTTCTGCTTTCGGATTTCCTCCTCGCTGCCGTAGCTCTGCCAGGTGCCACGTGGCACGACGACGCGAAGTTCTTCAGCGACCTGAAGCAGCTCTTGGGTGACAAGCGCCATCGGTGCAGCTTGGGCGGCGGCCGGGGTGACGGCGCCAGCCGGTGCCGCCGCAGTAGTCGCCGTCGTCACAACCTGGGAGGTAAGGATTTTGGGATGCCGGGGAATCCCACTTTGCACAGCGGTCGTTGACATGGTTAAGCTGATCCTCCAGTGGGAGACTCAACGTGCGAGACTTCGCTTGTGTTGTTGTGTTGGCTACGAGAAAGGGCAGGGACGGGTGGTCGCATGGGCATCGGCGGTGCGGTGTGGGAAGGGAGGTGGCAGGGAAGCAGCAGAGGAGAGAGGAGGTGAGTAGGGGCAAGTGGTATTGGAGGATTTCCTCGCAGGGCAGAGCAGAAAAAGCTTGCCGCCCCCCTCCCCCTCCGCTGACCGGCAAGGAGAGCAAAGAAGCACGAGTGGCTCCTCTTTCCGCGCCGTCAACCATGAGAGAGAACAGCCACGACAACGACAAACGCACAAGTGAGCCGCATGGGCACGTGTTGAGGCGGACAGGAAGGGGGAGGGGAGGTGGGCCGTTCACCTCACCGAGCACAGCTGCCTCGGCGCTTCGAGTTCCCAATGGGCATTCCCACATTGTGCTCCGTTCTCTTCTCCCTCTCTCGCACCAGCGTGACTCGCACAGGGGAAGGGAGAGGGTGGAGCCACCGGAAAAAAAAAATGGCGTGAACGAGTTGTTCACGGTATTCGTTCAGCACGCCCATTCTGCCGTGGACCATATGAGTGCACGCAGCTCAACCAAGTCAACCACAGGCCACATTGCGCGTGGTGCGCGGCAGCCGTAGACACACGCGGTGCAGCAACGCACCGACACCGTCATCCGAGCACGCCCTCCCCCCAGCCTCGAACTCCACCCACCCCGCGCTCCGCAGGCCACCCCACAGCCGCTCCTCCCACCACGCCGATCGCCACCTGGTGCATCCCTCGGGGTGGCACTCAGGCTCCTTACACTAGTACGTAGCGAGGGTCGGGCGAGACACGTTCGAGTCACGCCGACACGCTGCCCATCACATGGGTGGCACAGGGGGAGGAGGGGGGTTCACGGACGCGGGCCGCTGCGACGCAACGCCATCCAGGACCGGGCCGCCAACATCAGCAGCGATCCACCCCCGCTCTGACTTCCCTAATGTCGTCGGTATGCGACGCTGCCACCATCCGAAGCGGTTCGGCATTGGCAGGGATGAAGGAGGGCTGCCTGGCTTCCCCACACCGCAGAGTGGGGGAGGGGAGGATACTGACCCCTGAGACGCCACGCGCTGAGGCGTCCCCTGCCATCATCCAGTGTTTCGATATCAAGGGAGGATGGGATATCCACAGCAGCGTACACGTCATATACGCGCTCCTTTTTTTTCCACCAGCACGCACACCCATACACGCGTCTGTGGTTAATTTGCCTCTTTTCTTTGCGTCTTCTGGTTGCCATAGGCGAGCAAACGCAAGAGGAAGCAGTCAGAGAGGTGGAGAGACGCACACCCCATCATCATCATGTGTGCATCAGTTCTACCGCAGCACATCCTGCCGCGCCGCTCACGCACATCTGAATGGAAGCGTTTGAAGTGCCTAAAAACACTTAAGACGTCCAGAAAAACTCACGGACGGAACGCAGTTTCAGCTGAAGAGGCGCACCGACGAATATGCTCCCGAAACGTACATGGGTTCTCGCTTTACAGAAGTATTGGCCTCCAACCAGCTCGTTATTAGTTGGCTTTGCGTTCATTGGTCATGTGGGGGAGGAGTGGCATTTTCCCTCGTCACCTTGGGGACTTGTCGGCTCGCCGTTGCCATCTCGACGCCCTGGCTCTTCCCCTCGTCAGCTCTCACAACTGCTCTTGCTCCCCCCTGCACCCTACAAGAAAACAATGTGCTTAACTCTTACGTAACCCTGCTCCAGGCAAGACGAGATGAGCCTCCTTTGCTCAGCATCTCCCTCTACCACGAACAAGTCTACAAAGATCTGCATAGAGCCCGCTTTGACCCACCCCTGCTGCACTACGGTGAAGCCCGAGTCGTCTCGGACGAGACGCCCTGCCGTCGAATCAAACCGCGCGTCCAACGGACTCTTCTCGGCCTTCCTCGCCCCTTCTTCGGATGCGCAATGGGCGCCAGACGGACTCAGGTGAACCGCACGTCTCGATCCGAGTGGGCCGCAGCACCGGGGGCCTGCTCGAGGACGGAAGCGGTGGCTGCTATCGTAGGGGGTAATAGGGAATGCTGGCCTAGCCTCCTCCGGGAGCGATGACCAAGCCAGCCACTCATGCAGTGGGCACCGATGCCTCCTACCGCTGTCAATTCCGCCGGCTTATAGATTTCGCCATAGTGCTCCAGCTCACGGTGACCAAAGACAAACTGAAATAAGAGGAGAGTACGACGGACTAGTGGCGCCAGCTTTTGTGTCCTGAGATGCCGCAGCACGCCATCCCCCCATCCTTGTAGGGTCCCGTGCTGAGCGCCATGAGGAGGGAGGGTGATGCGGCAACACCAGCCACGCTTGTTTTTTTTCTGTGCCTTGGTTGCTGAAGTTGTCTTCGCAGCAGGGCAAAGCCCAGATCTGCTGCTTCGCACTCAGCGCAGCAGCTGCAAGGGGTCCGCAGCCTCTTGTCGCTGCACCTACAAGTGTATTATTGTTGTAAGCGCATCGCGGCTGCTCGTACCGCACCGTTGGTCCACAGTGGGGCAGGGTGACTTCGCAAAGGGGTAGAGGGCGCTGCCCGCACGTCGCGCCTTTTCTCGCTCTCGAGAGACCCCGCCGCAGCCCGCTGGGGAGCGATGGGCCCAATTGTACGCGACCGCTGCGCATGGAGGAGGCGTGCGGATGTGGTGCTCCGAAGGGGTCGACGCCTGCACGCCCGTGTGAGAACCGCCGAAGCATTATGACCACACCGTCATTCAGCGTCTACACCTCCCCGCCGCAAGTGCAGAAGGCAGCCTCCTTGAGTGGTTGTGGAGGGACGCAGGCGGGTGCGGTGTACAAGCACTATGGCGTCGAGGCGCAGTGGATCCGCCCTTCTCAGTACGTACCCGCTGCCTGCGTCTGTTGCGGCTCCCACTGCGATTGCGGCTGCTTTGGCGTGAATGCACTCAAGGACCCCTCCCGCAGTGCTTGCTAGCACTATCCCACCACGCGGTGGCGCCGCAGAGTAGCTCTGATCCAATCAGTGCCCTGGGGAAAGAGCTGGGGTGGCTCTTTGATGGACCTCACTCCTGCGAAGAGATTGCCCTCAGCTTGGCAGGTCGAGCAGTGCTGCTTGGATGCCCTCTACGAGGTGCCGGCCAGTACCACGCATTGGCTAGAGGGCCAATGCTGGGAAAGAGGGAGTAGCGATTCCCCTTCCCGGCACGGGCGTGCCACGGGGAGCTTCAGCTGGTGGCGGTGACGTGCACCAAAGGGTGTGCCCTTCGCTTTGGGGGAAACTCAGCTCCACGAAGTGCTCCAGTGCCCCGTGCTCGGCCCCCCAGAGGGTGGGCTGCAGTGTGGTTTGCATGACACGCTTGCCTGCGGAGGGCGAGAAGAATGGGAAGTCACCAGCAAAGGAGGCGTGGTGCAGTCCGGGTGTCCTGCTGAGCTCCAGACTCAGTGCGTCGACCCCAAATAATGATGAGGGCCTCGGACAGAGACCTGAGGAGCCTCGCAAGTAAATTTGGTCCTCTTCGATTTCGCCTCGTGAAAGCGAGCGCAGGCAGGGCGACCGCCTCAGACATCCACTACCCAACAAGTACGAGGTGTGAGCCTACGTTCAACTTGCTCAGTACCGTGATGATAACAGCGTGGTTCCGTGAGCCGAACCACCGGGCGTGGCCCACAAGCACTTTTCCTACCTTGGCACCGGACTGGAGCTGCACCGCTTTGTGCAGGAGCAAGTCCAGAGGCTCTACAGTGGAGCGGGGAGGGGGGAAGCAAGACCACTGAGGTTGGATCTTGTTTTCTACATGGCCACGCAGGCCTGTCGCGAGACCATTCGCTCGAGTAACCTGCGCAGACCTCCGGTGAGCCTCACAGGGCGGTAGGACGGGGGTTACGTCGAGCTTGCGGTACTAACGAGAGGAAAAGAAAGAGTCTGCGACTGAACACACACACACACAGACAAATACCATCCAGGCATCTGTCCATGGTGGAAAGAAATCGGAAAGCAGAGAGGAGAGAAAGAGATGAGTGAAGTAGGGAGGGATCTGGGAGATGGTCGGTGAGAGCGTAGAGGGAAGAGAGGGGGTTGGTCTGTCGTCTTACAGTCCTGTAATGGCCCTCCGTAGGGTTGTGAGACGCTGCTGCTCGTTATGCATCTCTCCCCCCTCTCCCTGACTCCAAGTGCACCACAGCACTCCGATCTACACAAAAAGAGGCGTCGACGCACTGCTTCAGGCGAGCAAGCTTTACACACGCACAACTACAAAACGAGAGAGGGAGGGGGGTCGTTGGCATCAACGCCGAAAACGACAACCATCGGCAACACGCCATAGAGTGAGTGAAACATCAGAAGACAAAATAACAACAGACAAGAAAATAGTTTTTTTTTTCCCTTTAAAAAACCATGTAGACAACACCACCACAAAAAGTAAACAAGCAAGCATCGACCACAGAAAGGTGGCCCGTCCAGACACATACTTACACAAACATCCACATTGCTAAGAAGCCTCGCCGTGCTTTGTGAAGACAATGGATGCAATCGGCGCCAAGCTCGCCTCCTTTGTTAGCGCCTTCTTCAGCACCTCGATCTTGTCCGTTGCTGATGCATCGCTCACCCACACGGCGAGACGGTTGTGGTATTTACGCTTCGACATGACAATACCCGTCACGAACGGCTCCGCTGATGCGTCCTTCTTCTCTACGCAGTCAAGATATTCGCCTACAGTGGCCATCAGAACATTCTCCCATGCCTTATCAAGGTCAGTCTTGGCCTCCGCCGCGCTGCCATCGGCTGCTGCAGCGCTGCTGGAGTTGTTACTGCTCCGACCATTGGAGCTGGTGATATCAAGGTTCACCCAGAGCTTTCCACCCTTCTTGTTTACCGGGTCCTCCCACATGGGCTTCACACCTTCCTGGAAGAAGTGGTACTGCGAGGAGGTGCGCAGGGCGTGAAGAGGCTTCATGTACCGGAGCATAACGAAGAACTCCTCCACGGAGCGCACGGTCATAATGGGCACCAAGGACATCTCCCAGTTTTCCGTGTTGTACGTCGATGGACTATCGTACCAGAGCGTCCAGGCACGCTGCAGCTTATGCAGGTTCGTCATTTTGTGAGGAGGAGCGGAAGATGGAGCTGACATGCCGTAGCCCGAAAAGTGCGTGTGTTTGGGGAGCGCGGGAGGGGGAGGGGGCGTAAGGAGATGTCCTCCAGTCAGGGTGATCTGCGGCGGTTGAGTCCTTTCACCACAGTGGTAGAAGAACAAAAAGAAACGGCAAAGCGAGTCCACTCGTCAAGCAGCTGCAGGTGCGGACGCGGAGGGGAACAGACAAGTTCGCACCGATGGAGCGATAACAGAAAAAGAGGCGTTAGGGAAATAATTCACACACGCGTGCGCGCACCCACGAAAGCGAAACAAACAAACAAGCGAAGCCGACGCACGCAGAAGAGAGAAGAGGAGCACCAACGTACAAGAGGAGAAAAGTCAAAGAACCCCAATGAGTGACTGCCTGTGGGAGGCGTGGACCAGTAAAAGACCGGAAAGAGAGAGAGAGCGAGAGCGAGAGCGAGCGGTCTACAACGAAGACGCACACAGTAAGAGAGACAAGAGCACACACTCGCTGAGATGAAGAGAGAGGATGCAAAAGGGCGAGAGAGAGAGAGGCGATGAGGAAGTACGAGTGAGAGCGATACTCCAAAGGACGCAACTTCTGTTATCTGTGGCACACCCACACACCCACACACACAAACCTAAACATAAACACGCACTTTGAACACCACCGTCACCACCGCTAGCGTAGAGAATGCGCGAAAGGGAGAGAGAGCTAAATAGAAAGCACAGAGACTGACACAAACAGAGAGAGAGAGAGTCCAAAGAAATAAAGAACATAAATACTGAGGGAGGAAGGAGAAAAAGGTCAAAATTACCCAAGAATATGCAGAGAGAGAGAGAGTAACAGAAAAGGTGAATGAAAAAAAGAGAGAGAGAGACAACTCGTGAGTAGGTGAAATGAGCGGTAGCGCGTATGTTTGTCCGTATCGGCGGGCCTGTACGGGTTCCTGCAGGAGACGGCTGCGGCTACTTTGTGTTTACCACCTTCTCCTTTTCGTCTCTTCTTCCTTCGCACTTCCTCTCCTGCCTGTGTGTGTGTGTGTGTGCGTGTAGCGCAAAAAAGGAGAAAAATCAACCACAAAAGTGTCGGCGAAGTAACTCCCCTCCCCTCACCCACGGCTAGCGCGCACAAAGCGAGGAAGAGACACAGCCACAAAAGAGACGAACAAAAAGGGCAGACACGACGATGACAGCAAACGCGAGACGAAAAACGAGGAAAAGAGGCACCTTAGCCACCGAAACACGAGGAGAGAGAGAGAGGGCGGGCAGGCGAGCGAGGAAGGAGGGAGAGGGAGGGAGAAGGCGAGCAGAGGAGCGGTGATCAAGGAGGAGGAGGAGGAGAGAAGTAAATAAATAAAACGTCGCCAGAAATGCCCGTGAGCTATACAGTAACAACACCCTAACGTTAGTGGAGGGGGGAAAGAACAACAGGGAAGGGGATACTGTGCGATGATGAATTATGCTTGCACAAGTGCACGTGTGGCTGTGCGTATTGGGGGGGGGGAGCTGTATGCACGCTTATCTCTGTGGGTGTGCCACACGGTTGCACGAAACAAAAGCTAGGGGGGTTGGCGGTGAAGGCAGTGACTGGGAACCAGGAGACCTGATAAACAACGCGTTGAAATGCGCAGGACTTGTTGAGCTGCGCGACACTGTCCTTCCAACACGCAGGATCAAACAGTTTCCCCCCGCCTTTTTTTTTTCTCTTCGATAGATTCCTGCTCAAGGAGTTGACGGTGAGGAAAAAAAGGGATCCGTGCGTGAGCCTTTTCGTTTCGCTATGAAAATTTCTTTTTTTTTCCCGTTCCTCTGTGAGAAACGAAAACACAAAAAGCGACGGCTTGACGATGAGGCGACTTGGGGCCGGGGGTTTGATGACGACAACGAAGGTTTGGGGGGGGGGGGTAGGAAAAGAGAAAGGCACAGCTGTGAGGCACCGCTAACGGCTCTTTAAGTAAAGAGAGATTCGCGGGAGGAAGAGAGCAGGTCCGGGTGATGCGCAAAGCGGAAAGAGAGAGTGATCACTCTCTCTTCCGGTATCTATTGCGGCTTTGTTTTCCTTGTTACCCTTCGGAGGGAAGGGGGAGGGGCTACAGATGTGTCAGTAAAAGTCAGCGCGTATCTCGGAGTGCAGCTGTCGTAGTATCGAAGGGATGCGCCGGTGGATTTCGCTTTCTTTTCGGGAGGGGCGGGGGGGGGGCGTAGGAACAGCCCTCTTCGCGCCTCTTACCGATCTTTTTTACTTTGGTGGTGGGAGAAGTGACGCTTGGCTAGTCGGTGTGATCGCTTGAGAAGTGGAAGAGGGAGGTAAAACGGATGGATGAAGCTTAGCTCTCTGCGGAAACAACTGTCGTAGGCGAGCGAAATGGTGCACGTGAAGGAGTATGGCTGGGCATGAGAGAACGAGAGAGAGAGGAGGAGGAGGAGGAACATCACGAAGTAAAGAGTGAGGGCTAAAAAGACAGACTCGCTGCGTTCATGACAGTCCCCCCCCCCCCCCCCGAGCGTCTACATGCATGAGTGAGTGCCCGGCAGTGCTCTTCCATGATCGTCGCACAAAGGGGGGGGGTGAAAACAACCCAAAGAAAAGGAGGCTGCGCTGCGGTAAGGAGTGGCTACACAAATTACCACTCTGCAGAAGAGAACTGCCAAGCCAGGTGAGGACCTATTCAGGCGAAAGTAGAGAATCTGCGTCCTCGTTGCTCAGCATTGGGCTGCACCACCAGGCCCGCCACCCCACCCCCGCGTTCTCGCTGGCGAGTGTCTCTACCGTGGGCGCAAGCGAGCCGTTCTTTCAATTGAGTGCTTACATGTGGACATTGGCCTCTTCGGCTTTTTTTTGCTCGCAACTTCCTGCAGGGCTGTACTGTGAGCACTGTGCGTGCATGCGTGGGTGGGTGTAGGTGTGGGCGTGAGGTGACTACGATGGGTGCCTGGTACAAGCCAAGCAAGCACATACGCATTTAAAGAGGGGAAAAGAGACCGGAGCGATCGGTTGGTCTGCTCGGCACGGCCACCTGAGAGAGGGAGAGAGCACTTTACTTACCTTTTGATTGTGTTTGACCATTTTTTTCGACCTCTCCTCCCTCCTTCACCTCCAGCGCGCGCCTTTCCCTTTCCCTCTTCCGCTTCCTGCTCACAGAGCAGACCCACTCACCCTAAAAGAATGAAATAGAGAAGCATAGAAGAAGAAGGAAAGCAAACATACAGACACGAGCAGAGCGCGCGCGCGAGGCAGGGATGCAGTTACATCACCGGCAAAAGCCCGCGGGGAGTGCAAGGAAGGTAAGAGGAGAGAGAAAAGAGGAAGCGAGGCTCAGTGCGATACAACAAGGTGGTGCATTCGCCCCCCCCCCCCCCCCACACACACACCAATCAACAAAATCAGCGCAGAAAACAGCCAATGGTCATCGATAGAGGGAAAAGAGCGAATAGTGTGAAGGGAGGGGGAGGGAAAGAGGATGCAAGGAGAGAGAGGTGCGAGGACACGGACAACGCATGAGACTGCGAAGAAGACACAGCACAATTGGGGAAACCTAGACTACCCTGCTCACTCGCACGGCCGCCTTTGCGGCTAACCTGACGTTTTAGCAACATCCCAACCAAGAAGGATGAAGCCGTCGTTTTTTGCTTACTGATAATGACGAGCACCCATCCAGCGTTTCTGCCTAACTCGGAAGCAGAGCAGCACAGTACGACACACGGCTTGTGCTTCATCTTGCCTATCTCTCTCTGCTTGTTTGACGTCCATCGATATACCCACGCTTCTCTGTGTGTGTGGGTGTGCTGAGACCTCAGCTCCGCACATATATATTTGTTGTGCTTTCGCTTTGATTGGCGTCGAAAAGGCGGATAAATTGAGGTAACACGACGCCCCCTTTGACATCCTCTACATCGCAGGCGCCGTGGGGGTGGGGGGTGAGGAGGAAGCACTGGGCTTCCTCACTGTGCGGTTCTTTATCGCTGCATGTGGAGCAGCGGCTATTGGTGGATACGAGGGAAAGGGTACTGCTGAGGATGGGGGAGAGGGGGTAGAGAAAAAGACCGAGACATACACAAAGGTGGTAGTGTACTGAGCGGAAAATCACAAGTGGCGGCGAGCTGATGGAAAGAGGGCGCAACAAAGCCTGCAAAAAAAAAAAACACCAGCTGGAGATTGTGCTGTTGTGTGCGTGTAAATAATTACGTCGGTGTGGGTCTGGTTGTGGTGATGGTGTGAGAGGGGCTCATAGTTATTCTCCGAACTGCAGCTGAAAGGGAGTGAAGGCAGAGGAGAGAGCAGAAGAAAAGCGACGCCACGAAGCACAAGTGCGCATCTACACAAAGCGAGTTTGATGTCACGTAAGGGAGAGACAGAGGCGTCGCGCGCACCGCACATCGAAGAGAGAGAGAAGCGCACGTGACGGTTTAGAGAGAGGTTAGCCATGAAGGATGAGTGTGATGACGAAGTCAGCATGAAGGTTAATTCCTGGTGTTAAAGGGGGGAGGGAGGGTGCGAGGTGCACGGCGTGGGGCTTTCAAAACAAACACACACACACACACACACACGCATACGTACACGCGAAATCTGTCAGATGAGGGGGGCCCGCACACCGTTGCTCCATGCCGCTACAGCGCCCAGCCCCAAGTGAATGAACACGTGCACGGACAGGGAGAAAGGTATACAAGACCCCTTACGCCCACGCGTATCTCTGTCCAGGCATCACGACCTCTCCGAGATGCTGAGGGAACGCAAGGCTGCCCTCGTGAAACACGACGATTACTCTCGCTTATGCGCAAGAGCGGCCTTGAGAACTGTGTGCTTGTGTGCACTTCAATTCATGAGTGCGCGTGCTCGCCCACAGGTGCACGAGCAGCTATACCACGCTTTTTGCTTTGCCTTCTTGCCCATGCTCGATTTCCGTCTTCACAATCGTCGTACGTTTTCTTTTTTGTTTTCTCTACTGGCGTCTTCACATCCGGAGCGAGGTACAGGCATGAGCCGCAATCCTATGAAGGCACACACGACACACGGCTGGACATCCAGTCCCGCGCGCTCACATTGTACCCGGAAGAGGAAGAAATGATGAGGAGCGTAGGACAAGGGGTCGCCAAGGACGATCGCAGGGCATAAAGCGAACAAATCGTGGGCATTCTCACAAGAGGTCTCGATGGAGAAAATAGAGATACAGGAGACACAAAAACATTGAAAAAAAAAAAAAAGTGGCAGTCATACAAGTACACACTCCCCTCATGCGCCCGTCGTCGTCGTCGTCGTCTTTGTTCTCTCCCTCCTCTCTCTCTCTCCCTCTCTCTTGTCGTATTGCCCTCTTTGTGTTTTTTTTTTGGGGTTCCGCGCCTCCTCCTAACGCACTTTGTTTTGGATTTTACTTTCGTCGTCTTGCCTCAACGCACCACCCGCGGCAAAAAAAAAAGAAAAATGGAGCAAACGGGGGCGTACATCGTGAGCGAAGAAGGGGGAAAAAAAAGGCGGAGGGAAATCAAAGGTGCGAGGGAGGTGAAGGGAGCCATTGGTGGGGAGGGGAGGTGGAAAGGCAGGGAGGAGGAGCCAAATGCCAACGAGGAAACGAGAGAGTGGGGAGGATGGGGAAGACAAGGCGATGGAGGGTGGGTGCGGAAGGAAGAGGAGAGGGACGGCAATGATGCATTCAAAATGTGGAAGTTGGACTCCATGTGGGTCTTGCCGCGGTTCTCCAACGTTTTCGTTTCCTTCTTTTCCCCTTCTTTTTTTTTTTTTCGTTCGTTCGTTGGCGCATCTCCGTGTGCAGGCGCGTGTCTGTTCGAGTCCGCTTTTTAATGCGTTCAGCGCAGCTGACATCCACCACCATAAGGTGGGACGCACAGACACACAGACAACCACACCCACACACACATGCCCACCCACACACCGCACATTACATCGACACCTCAACAGACACACCTCAACAGACACACACGGGGGGCAAGTAGGCAGACGTGAGGAAGAAAAGCACGCGATAGAGGAACATCAGCCGCACAGCACACGTTATATGCCTTCACAAACCGAGACGAGAGAGAGAGAGAGAGACAGAGGGGGGAGGAGGAGGAGGAGGAGGGGGGGGGGTAAATGAGCGAGAAACACGCCCAGCGTACACGAAACAAAGAAGTGGTACACGAATGAATCGTGGCAGAGAAGCGTACACACAGTAAGCGCAGAAACAAGGCCCCCACCAAGAAGATACAAACAAAACAGAAAGAAAGAGAGAAAGAGAGGAGGGGGGAGGGGAAATAGTCTCTATGAGTTTGACCGAATGAAAATATGAAACCCCCAAAAAAGAACGAGAAAAGATGCGGGAGAGAGTATACCCACACAGAAGGCGAAATGGCACACATCAGTGTTCCAAGCGTACACGTATGATGACTCTGTGCGCAGAGGCAATCCCCTAATCGCTCCCCTACGTGTCAGCGAGGCGGGAGAGGAAGAGAAGCAGCCGCAGCCAGCAAGAAAAACAAACGCTGAAACAGTCGCTAACAGCGACGTGTGTCGACCTCTGCACTCCCCGGTCTACTTCTTGGCAACGGCCTTCTTTGCGCCCGCCTTCTTCTTCGGCGCGGCCTTCTTTGCCACCCTCTTCGCCGCCTTCTTCTTCGGCGCGGCCTTCTTTGTCACCCTCTTCGAGCGAGCAGCCTTGGAAGCGACCCTCTTCGCGCCGGCCTTCTTCGCGGAAGCCTTCTTGAGAGCAACAACCATGTTTGGATACGGTGGAAGGGGTACTGTTGGGGATGTGGGGGAAGGGGGCGGGTAGAGAAGATGCGAAGAAGATGAGTGGAGTAAGTAGTGGCTGTGAGAAGGAGAGTAGGTAGCGAGACGGTTGAGAGAGGAAGATCTAGCGAATGATTAGCGTGATAGAGGATGCCGTGATGCGCCAGAGAGGTGGGAGGAGGTTTGTTTTGTGCGCCACGTACGAAGGTATGCGCGTGCACGAGGGTGATGTGTTATGTGGTGGTGGTGATTGTGGATCACGGTAGCAGAAAGAAGGGGGCAACCAGCGTAGATGAACCGCACAAGACAGGGGTGTTGAGGTTATGCCGCAACACAGAGAGAGGGTGGGTCAGAGGGGGGGGCATGAGCAGCAAAAAAAAGGAGCCAGAGCGGCGGGGAGGGCGAGTGGAGTAGGAGGGACAACGAGAAAGGAACAGAACAAGCGATCCACGTCGCACTGGACACAGGCTGGCACAGCAGGGAATGAGTTGCAGACCGACACTGGTGGTGGTGGTGGTGGTGGGGGAGCGGAAAAGGTCCCTTTTGCCATCGCCCCCGTCCGTAGCTTTCACTTCAGAGAGCATCGAGGGCCGCCTTAAGGAAAGACCCCGGGCAGAGCCATTGGCAACTCATCACGTCTCCTTACCGATCTCAGCGCCTTTGTGAAGCCCACTTTTTTATCCTCTTCTTCAGCCAAACGAAAAAAGGAAGGGGGAGGCAGGAGGCTGCGAGCGGGAAGCTGCGTCGGCACAATCAGCCTGGGAAAGACCCGAGGCCGCTCGGGTCTACTGTGACGATCCGAACAGACACGACGGCGGTGCTGCAGTGAAGTTTGCGCGTGCCTTTTTCCGTTTGTCCCCTGATGTGTTCGCTGCTGGTGTCTACTCAGTGAAGTGCCAGTACGCCAAAGAAGTGTACCAGCCGTCTACGTCTCCTCCTCCTCCTCATTGTGTGTGTGTGTGTGTGAGCGCGCATGTTTTTTTTTCCTTACCTTTCCGTTATGGGAACTGAGGTCAAAAGAGAAGCTACGAACTGCTGATTTATCATGAGAATGCCCTTCAGGGAGGGTTGGTTGGTGGTGGTGGTGGTGGGCTGAGCACTACAGCAGCTCCAGCACACGCACCTGTGGACGTCTGCCATGTCTCCCTTAACGGCTCACCACACCGCCATCTTCGTCAACTCCTCAGTGCCCCATTCACGCAGTCCAGGTGAGGACAATGGCGGCCTACACAATGAGAAGAGACGTGAGGTAGGGCTGCAAGAAAGGGAGAGAGTACGCATGGTCAGGAGCTGCTTGACTGCCTTAGTGGTGGTCGTCCAGGTGCGACCACACGTAGCGGTGGGGGTCTAGCACCAAGTCGCGGGCGTTGTACTTGATCTGCATTGCCGGATACTCACCAATCCAAGCGCCAACCGAGAAGATAAAGAACATCCACCACGGATCGCGGTTGAGCTGCGTAAAGCGGCGCGGCACGAAGCCACCGAGGAACATGATGCTGACGCAGTTGTTGTGGGGTGGGAGGTGGGTGTAAAGAGGTGGCGTGGAATAGCTGGGGTCAGCGAGGCGTGGCTGCGAGAAAGACAAGGGGGTTCTTTCGATAAAGCTGAAGGACACTTTTTATTGACTTTGTGCCAAATCGAAAGCGGAAGCGGAGGGGGAGGGGGAGGAGTGATGTGATAGGCGGAGTTGGGGCCAGCCGAGCACAGCAGATGTCGCCATCAGCGTACGCGGAAGACATCGCATCAATTGTGGGAGAAGGCACCAAAGAAAGTGAAGAGAGCACGGGCAAGACAAGAGGAGAGAGGGACAGTGGGGACTCGTGTTCCTCGTAGAGCCGAAGATGATGTGACGTGGAAGAAGTCGAAAGAGGGTCGCTGACGCACAAGCGGGCGCGGCACTCCGTGCATAAAAGGGACAGGAGGGAAAAGCGCCACTCCACCGACGCACAGGCAGGCCTCTGACGAGCGCCGACTTCGGCTCGTTCTTCTTTTTTGTCTGTTTTGTTGTGTTTTCGGGTGCATGCGCATGTGCCCAACAGCCGTAGAAGTGATGGGGTGAAGATGCTCCATCGTCATTTCTGACTGTGCACAGCCATCAACGCGCCTACGACCGCCTGAAGATAATCACCCACAGGACTGATAATGACTTTGGGTGGCTTGCCTCGCTACGCGAGTGGGTCTAGCACCGTGCGTATCAGCTCTTTTTCATTCTGTGGGTTGCAGCGCACCCGCCAAATGACGTTCCACGCCGCCAAGCACTCCTCTGTGCGTGAATCACTCGAGTCGCTTTCCGCGATGCTCTTGCCGGGGCCGAGATGCGTCAGCCGGACACGCATCATGCTCACCTGGAGCAAGTGCTTCAACTGCACTTCTCCCAATGCGTGAAAATCTCGCAAGTACACGATCAGCTGATACACCGCGCCGGGTGCAGCATCATCAGCGCTGTTTAGTGGAGCGTCCGCTAAAAAATTGAAGGGAGATGCCGATGAGTCCGACGCGCTGGCCGCCGTCAAAAAGGCGCCGTTTGGCGTGGTGGAATTCAATCGTGACTGAGGACCACTGACAGGGGTGGGCGGTAACAAGGTCAGCGTCTGTTTCGCCGATGCCACATCCGCCACAAAGTCGACGGAGACGCCCAAAGCGGTGATGAGCGGCGCAAGGTCGGCCTCATCACTTCGTTGAAAGCGGATGGTGAGAGAGAAGAAAAGCGGCGCCGTCAGCGGCGCCGAGGATGGGGCTGCATTGGTAGTATCCCTCCCCGCGTCCAGCAGCCGAAAGTGGTCCAGATGGACCGCAAAAGGAGAAGCAGCAGACGCGGTCATGGTGAGGGAGAGCCAAAGAGAGGGGGGCGAGTCCGAGAGCTGAGGTGGGTCCACCTACTATGTGAGTGAGGATGGCGCGCGTCTGCACTTCAAGGCAAGATAACAAATGCAAGAGAGGACATAATAAAGCAGCACACAGCACGGGGGGATGATGAGGTTGAAGCGAGCACATGCCGCCGACGCAACCACGGGGGAGGGGTGGGGGAGCGGACGAAGAGAAGGAACGACGAGAGGGTGAGTATTGGGAGGAAATGGGCGACTTGGGCAGAAAAAAAAAGGATAGGCGACCTGCGGTATCCCTCGGCAACTAAAGGGCGCGAGGCGAGAGCGGATCCGTGTTTCGCGCTGAATGCACGCAATCATCCCACCAATAACAACATGACTCTCTCTCTCATCCCACAGTCTCTCCGCCCCTCTGTTTCTAGTCTCCCTCCTCGGACTGATTCAGCATGTATAGTACTCGTGTCGCCATATCACACCTTCAGAGAGGCAGCAGTGTGGTGCTGTAGAGGCAACTCGGCAACACCTTGAGTGCGAGCACATGCACTGCTTTGCTAAAGAGTGGCTCCATGAGCTGAAGTCAGCTGCACTGTGGTATGTTTTGAGGTGATGCGCTTTAGCTTCGTTTTCCTCTGTTAGTTTCGAACATCGTCCGAACGCCTTTTGTTTCAAGCGGAATCGCGTACAGACTCCGGCGTGAAGTGTGCAACAGTCTAGACACGAGAAGGGACCCATACGCGAGCAGAGCTCAGCTTCCGCAGAGGCACCCACGACGCCGACAAATCAACCGCTCCCGCAAGAAAAAGGGAGCAAACCACCTGTGAGAGTACCCTAGGACGGCCCAACAGGAGGGGGGGGGGAGAAATAAAGAAAGAGAGACGCAGTTCGCAGAAGTCGCTCAGAAGAACGAAGCCCGGACTTCCCTCGCTGCAGCTAAAGGGACACCCGTATCATGAAGAGAAGCGAGGCCTGATTCTGATAGCGCGAGACTGTGCCCGTACCGCAAGACGATTAGGATTATTCTCGTGCTCACAGGTTTGAAACCAGCATCGAGTGCGTGCGCTGCTCGCAGTAGCGCACTGCGATAGCGACTGCTACGGTGGCCGTCGTTATGGCTATGAAGCGGTTAAGATTTTGCCAAAACATCGGGTACGCCTCCTGATCCGGCAGCGCCTGAGGACCTTGCATACCAGGGAACATTTTGATAGTGTGACTATGGGGAAAAAGGGGAGAGGGGGTGCAAAGAGGGCTTCTAAAGCCGAAGAAGGTAGTCGCGAAGGTGGAGGAGAGGGGTGCTGCTCGCGTTGACGCCGGGGAGCGACTGATTTTTCTGTTGTGCGTGTCAGTGAAATTTTCTCGCTTTGGGCCTTTTAACGCTCGCTGGAAGAGAGAGGACGGGCTACTTAAGGGAGGCGGTGACAGATAACGGTGATCTTCACAAAAAAAAAAAGAACGACAGGAAACAAGAGAATTTGTGCACAGGCTGGCCGGTGTGCTTGTTGAGGGCAGGCGGGGGGGGCTCTGTGCAAGTAGCAGCGTTACTTGGCGTGGTAGTTTCGATTGCGCGAGAGAGCTGGTAAGAGGGAGTAGGAGGCGCGTGAATCAGCGTTGTCGAGTACAAAAAGGAAAAGGAGCTCACGCAGAGTAGTCGTGTGTTTTATCGTGTGGGATGGGGTAGGGAGAGAGCGATTAAAAATGCACATGTGCGGCCATACAATCCAAGAGCGCGCGCGCCGAGAAAGGGTGGGGATCACGAGAGGAAGAGGACAAGTGAGATTGCATTGACGGGCGAATGGGTTTGGGAAGCGCCAGACACCGGTGCGGCATCGCTCGAGTCAAAATAGCCGCTTTCGTCATCGGACACGGACACGCGTTTTACCCTCGTTGTGCTCTGCTGCGTAGGCGACACCCGAGCAGGCCGGACATCAACGCACGGGGGATGTGGCCACCGGGTGCACGCCGACACCAAAGATGAGCCTATAAGCACGACCCTCGGCAGGCCGCGTTAACGCACCATGTCATTGTTTCGCGCGGTGGTTGCTTCTCTTTTTGCTTATCCATCTTTTGGGTGTGTTGCTTTTTTTTTGTTTCTTGAAGGAGGTGAGGCTTGGCAAGTGGCGATGCGATGTCTCCGTGTTACAGGGGAGCCTCTCCTCTGTCTGTCTGTCTGCCCGGGTGTGTATGTCTCCACCTTTTTCTTGCCGTTTCCTGGGGGAGGGAAGGGAGCAGCAGAGAATAAGGCTTTCCGGTATACGCGTGTTAGCTCGTATGCGTACACCTACGCGCCTGCACGTTGTATTTCTTCGAAGTGCAGCAGAAGGAGAACTGGGCGGGACCGGTACCCCAATGGTCCCAGCAGTCGCATCGGACAGAGCCCATGGCGATGCAGGGCATCAACAACAGCAAAGAAAATAAAAAAAAAACGCACGGAAACGCGGCCACTCATCATCAGCGGATATGTAAAACCAACAAGCAAAAAAGGGCACCCTTCTGCCGCTGCCCAAGGCGGTGTACCGTCATGAACAGTACTACCCCATACGACTTGTCGCTTGCTGTTTTACTCTCCCGCGCAACGAGCGTGCAGGCTTGATGGACGAAGACGCAACAACAACAACGACACAGTACTAGAGCGTAAAGGCGAGCAGAGAGGGGAGAAGTGCCTTGCCAAGTAAACATAGTAAAAGAAGCCACGGTGCAAAGAATGCAAAAGAAAAAAGAAAAGAGAGAGGCGCGGGCATGTATACCAGTACACCTCATCGTAATGAGCACGTGAAGCCCCTCCCCTCAGTACAGCTGACAAAGTTACTAGCGGGGGCCTCCGGTGTGTGGGGTGGGGGGCTCAAGGGCTCAACTGTCCACTTCATCGATTATGCTTCTCCTGCAGAGAATGACGCACCGCAGCGTGCCGCATACACGCTCTTCGTCAGCGCATTCTCTTGTTCAGCCGCACGAGCACTTGGGACTCAAGAGCAGAGAAGCGTACGTAGAACATGGACAAGGGGGCGCGAAAGACGGGCGAAGGCATCACAAGCAAACAGCCTGCACGGTTTTTTTCAGCGTTGGCGTGCAGAGGAATAAAAAAGCAAACGAGGAGAGGAAACGAAACGGCGACAGCAACAACAGCGGACGTTCTTCTCTCTTTTTTTAAAAAAATATTTCGCCGCGTGAAGAGAAGCAAACAGTGCGACGCTGTCGTTTCATAAGGGCGCACGTTCAAAACACCAGCGAAAGAAAAGTTGAAAAGGGAAAGCGACACGCAACGGAGCGAAAACTACAAAGATGGAGCACGCACACACACACACACACACACGCACACAAGCGTCGCGAATGCAAGACAATAAGAAGCGCAGGCGACGCCTGTGAATCGGAGAGGACGGGGGCGGGAAATAGAGAAGACACGGGGTCGTTGGAAGCGTGGAATACACAAGCACGCCAGCGGGTCTTGCTGTATGTAGGTGATCCACACAAAAGGTCATAACAGCGGTGTGGCGCCTTGCTATGTTATCAGCATCGCTCTCTTCCCTCGGGTTCGCGGGGTTCCTCCTCTGCATCCTGTCTTGATGGAAAAGAAATTACGCGGTCGACGCCGCCGCCAGGGGAGAGAGGTATGGTCACAACTTGGCCAGGCGCCTGTGAAGATCGTTTCCACTCGTCATTACATCCCCTGTCCCTTGGTAAAGCGAGGCATCACATACAGGAGCAGCATGATGGCTCAGAAGAAGAAAACATAAAGATGACGGCCCGCCTTCCTCTAATCACGGACTGTCGTGGGGGAGCGCGTGAGTAGACAGAAGGGAGGTAGAAGAGCACTTCCCTCGCCACGCCCTGCGCAAGGACCCCCCCGCACACAAAAGAAATGGTGAAGTGCTGAGGTGTTCACCGTGCTGACGCGACTAGCAAACCGCTTTGGTAGTGTCACTCCGCAGTCGTCGCGGCTCTAGCAGATGACCAGTCATGTGGATCTCTGCAACCCCCTTGCGCAAAACGGCCGCGCGTTCTTATGGAAACGCATTCCTCTTGACAGAGGTGGTGAGTGGAAGGGAGGAGGCACGGAAAAGCCCCTAATGCCACCTTTAAGGGTGAATTGTGTAGTTCGAGGACTAGCGGAGGCCCCCCAAAAAAGAGAAGGGAAGGAGCAAACGGGAGAGCGGGTGGAGTCATCAGCTGCCGTGCAGCCAGAGCTGCGACAAGGGCAATCATAGGGAAAGTGTATTGTTGTCTGCTCTCGATAACGTGCGTGGGACCACCACACCACCTACCGATGCATGGCGTTTCCTTCTTTTCCTCTTGTTTGCCGACACGGTTGCCGTACACCAGATAGGGTGCTGGAAAAGACCCAGATCAAGAGATGAGAGATGAGCAAGAGTTCATGGGTTCGCTGGAGATGAGAGAGCGCGGCCAACTGCACATGAGCATGCGGTTGTATGCACTTACTTGTGCCGAATTAAATCATTCCAGCTCACGGAATAGGCAAGTTCATACTAGCGTCCTCAAACTAGCACGTATGCCGCTCTCTTTACTAAGGAGAGAGAACGAGGGGGAAAGGAAAATGGCCTTGCCTGGGGGGCGGGGGGAGAGAGCGAAAATCGTACGAGCGAAACAGAAGAAAAGAGAACGAAGCACAACGTAAGCAAAAATAAAAAGAAGTAGCCGTGGCCATTCCCATCGGCAAAGCGAAAGGACGAGAGAGAGGAAGCACTGAGAAGAGGGAGGATGAGGGAGGGGACGTACAGAGGGAACAGGAAAGGCGATTGGGCAAAAATTCCGCTTCGGCAGCCGTGCATACCTCCTAGTATACAGCGCGCAATACGGAAAACACAGTCCACATCCCCCCTTCTCCTTCTCCACCCACATCCCTTTCTCTCTCAGCTAGCTCATCTAGCACAGTATGCATGTCCACCAGTTGCTCATTCAGTCACACACACACACATACCAAAGGGGGAGCGAATGCGCGCCTCCATGAACACTGGCTGTGCACAGTGTCTTCCTTCCGAGATTTCTACTGCAACTACTGTGTTGTCTGTACGGTGCAGCGGTGCACACATATGAGGTGACAGAGTTGTAGCTGGAGAAGCGGCATAAACACAAAAGACGCACGAAGAGGCGGGTATGTCCCCAATTTTCCTCTCTGCGTTGACTTGTGCTTTTCTTCCTCAGCTGCCGAGTGCACTCGCCTGCCTGCCCTTGCCTCACCTCTCTGCCTCCATCTCAGCGCCTGTCGCATGTCCGTGTGAGGGGGCTTTCGAGTATCTGTGTGCATGTCGCTTGATGACTTTGACATGCGCCGGAACTCGAAGCCATAGACAGCGCATACACACACACCCACACACACGACCATCGATTGTACACTCACTTACTCAACACCCACAGACAACCAAGACGGCCTCGTATCAGAGAGAGAAGGCGAGGGCAGTAGAAACGAAGAGGGAGAGGGAAAAGAAAAGCTGTACCGACACTCTCGGCACGAGCCTGCGAGTGCACAGATGCCTTTTACATCCACAGGGTTGAACTCAGCCTAAGCGCGCTGGCACCACTTCGTCAGGGGTGAAGAGATGCACCACGGACATTCGCAGACAAAGAGAGACTGGGCGAAAGAAGAACAGAAAAAAAGAAAGACGCGCATAATATCGTCAGTGTTTGACAATGAGAGTAAAACAAATGCGAGAACAGTGCGCTCACTTGAGGTTCTCCACGCCAGACATGCGTGAAAGTCAAAGAAAAGCAAGAGAGCATGAAAAAAAAAAAAACAGTACACGCTGCAGCTCAAGGGAGGGGGAGACAGTAAGAGCGAGACCACATGCGAGACACGTGTTACACACATCTGCAGCAGGAGAACGCCGTCAAACACACAATAAATTCACTGACGTGAAAAAAAAAAAGAGGAGAGGCGCTACTTAGCAGCGCCCGAGTGGGACGCCGCAGCTGCTGCTCTCCTTATCGCAGCGCTTGCACTCCTCAACACACACACACACACACACACACACACACCTATACGCACACGACGGTGCTCGTGAACTGGGTGGGGGCAGCAGGAGAGGAAGCGAGGGAGACAGAGGACGTGAGGGACACGCGCAGCGACGCACACAGCGTCGTCAACAAGAGCCAGCCTCTGGCACTGCTCCCTCACCCCCGCGTCACTGCCGCCTGCCCTTCACCTACGCCACCAGAGTTCAGAGGAAGATGCAAGGCCACCAAACAGGGATAATTATTCTCTTTTTCTAAAACAACATTCTATTCCAGCCAAATCAACAGATGTGCGCACAACACCACAACTCACCCATGTCTCTTCTGTACGATGACCAACGCTCCTAGTCGCCTAGGACAAGTCGTCTGTTGTTGAACCAAACCATGCATCTAACGGAATCTGCTTGCTCTCTCCCATCCCTTCTTCGGGTACGTGCCGCGCGATCGGCTCCAGGCATACCTGAGTGGACTGCATGCCTTGTTCCCAGCGGACCACAGCGTCTAGGGTCTTGCTCGAGGGCGGAAGCGGTGGTGGCTGTCGTGGGGATAACATGGGTGGTGTGGGCGCATGCCAGATGAGTCCGAAGAGGAAGTCAGCTAGCTTCAGGTCAGGGGCGCACCAAAGCATGACTAGTGACTCTCTACATTGGAGTCTGGGGGGCTCGATGGTATGATTCGGGGAGCTCTCGCCATGCTCCGGGCATCGGCGCCTCATCAGCTCACCAGGTCAGACGGAGATGTCGCATGTTTTGTAAGCATTCACTTTGGAGTTGATCAGTATGAGTATCCGCGCGCCTTGTTTGTCAGTCTCTCTTATTCTGCTGGCTTCTGCATGCTTTGATTGAATGTGATATACTAGGCCAGCTACGGCTTGCAGCGCGTGCACCCAGTGCCAGCATTTGTGCATTCCGGGTCCTATTTCAGAACGACGTTGTCTGCAGAAGAGAGCTCGCTACCTTCATCTTCCACTTCCGTTGCTGCCGCCATGGATGTGCCTGGATGGCTTGCCCGCAGGTACCGTGGCAAACGGGACGCTGCTATGAGCCTGTGGAGGCAGGTGCATTCTGTCCCCTTCTTGAACCTACACGCGCTTGACAGGCATGGGTGTGTCCAGGGGCTCGTGGATAAACATGGGCTTGCGCACAACGAACTCACCGCTTGTCATTCTGAAGGAGCATAGGGGGAGCAGCGGTAAGCACCTGACGGTGGAAGCTCATGCAGCGCGAGTGAGATGTATATAATGAGATCATTTCACGCAAGAACATAGCGTAAAATGAGGTTTACTGGGACCTTCGAGAGGTCCGTGGATCTCACATAGCGCGCCGGGGCACAAACGCCGGGCAACACGGAGAAACAAAACAAAGCAGTGCAACAACCAACAACAAAAAGTCTGCTGCAACAAGAGCGCCAAAACAACTGTACAGACGTGTGTGCGCGGTCAGACACACACACACACGCATACGCACGCAAATACACAAAGATAGAAAATAAAACAGAAGAGAAGACAAGAGACGGGAAAAAAAAATCATATTTTTTTAGTCGAGCCCTACACCACGGCTTGCCCCCCTCTCACTACAAAATTTGCTCCCCACAACTTTCCTCATCTGCGAAATGTCCGTGAGACAAAATAAAGTGAGACACAGAGACCCAGTAAGAGGAAAGAAGCCACGCAAGCAGAGGGAGATGGGGGGAGGAGGAGGGAAGCCGGTATCCGGGGGTAGGGAAAACGCGCAGAGGTCCCCAGAGAACTGGCTCCGTGCACCCAAGTCACTCTCCCCACACCGCTTCGTCTTCGTCCACACCTGGGTGACAGAGGTGCAGTGAACAATGCAGACGAGAGCGGTTACCTCACCGCTTCTCAGCTGACCTCGTAGATCGAGGCGACCGTGCCGAACACAACAGCAACCACGCCGGCGACCAGCAACAGGTACGTCGAGAGGTAGTGGACCCAGCCCACCTGTCGCAGGCCCCAGTTGCCAGCGTACATGATGTACAGCGCCGGGAAGATGAACCCCAGGAACCCGCCGGAGAAGCTGCCAACAAGCCCAAACACGATGTTTACACTTGGAATGAAGAGCCCCAGCACAAGTGCAAGCAGAGAGAACCCAGTGCAGATTACAGCGTTCAGCCAGAACGGCACTGTCCGGATGTCCTTGAACAGCGGGAAGTGCCAGCCAAGGCAGTAGTACGCCGCGTCGCGCGACGGCTGCATGCAGAGCGCAAATCCAACGCACATCTTCACGGCGATCCCAATGTAGGCAATCATAATAAGCACGTCTCTGCGCACGTTGTAGTACAGCAGAATCGAGTCTGTTATTTGTTCGCCAAACTCCAGGTACCCGAACACGCCCGCGAGCACGTACAGCGCGCAGCAGACGACCTGGCTGATCGCAATGTCCCTCGAGATCCGCCAGGGTGTCGGTTTCGGTGTCTCGCGCGCTACCTCGAACACGTTCGTCTGTGCAAGGAACGCAAACAAGATGCTTGAGAACCCCACAACCGCGCTGTTGCCAGTCTTGAACATCTTCGGCTGGTGAATCGGCCGCCCGTTCTCAAACCCGTTCATCGCAGAGTGGGCGACGATGACGATCACAAAGTTCATCATACACGTCACACCAATGATCGAGAAATAACGCAGCGAGTTGATCGTCTTCGGGATCGACAGTGGCAGCATCACGCACGCCCAGATCATCGCCACAAGCAAGCGGTTTCCCCACGGAGACCGCACGAAGCTGTTCACCGATGGGTCGTCCGTCGCGCGCGACAGCAGGTTGCCCGTTGAGATCACGTATGACACACACGACCCGAAGCAGAACATCCACATGTGAAACGCAGCGAGGTAGTCCCACCCACGCCCAAGTAGCCCGCGCGCAAGTGCCTCGTACGAGTACAATCGCCGCCCTGTCTTGTCCGCAGCCTGGATCATGATGTACACTGAGTACACAGTGCTCAACGTGATGATGAGCAGCGTGAGGATCGAAGTAATCATACCCATCGCCCGGAACGCAGACGGCAGTGCAATCACACCGGACCCCAGCGTTACAGCAGCAAGGTTGTACGAATTCGACAGCATCCCGCCGTGCGGCACAGCCTTGCTCAACATAGCAGTGAAGCAGTTGCGCGGCTGATGCGTCGCTGTGTACACCAGCGCATCCACGTCCGGCGTGTTTGGAGAACACACCACATCCTTCGTCTGTATCTCGCCCATCCTGTTCAGCTCCATCGCGTCGTCGGTGAGGGACTCCCTACCCTCGCTCACGGGGGACATCTGCAGGCCCGGAGAGTGGGTTCTCTTCGCCATCGTACCAGCGCTGCCGATGTCGTCTGCAGTTGGCCGTCAGTGAACCAAGAGGAGGGGGGAGGGTCGGAGATGAGCCTCAGACAAGTTGTCCTGTGAGTGGTATGGACGAAGAGGTCAGAGAGCGTAGCACAGCACCCATCCAATGGAAACGAGAGAAGTGCGGGAGGCGAGAAAAGGGCGCGAGTGGGTGTGTTAGCTGCGCGATTGGGTCGTCACAGTGAGCCGGAGTGTAGAGGGAAGGTGTGGGTGCGTGCCTGTCTGTGCACGATGGGCGGGAAGTGGGAGGAGAAAGGAGGACATCGGTCCAAGACAAGCAGCAGGAGATGGAGAGAAGAAAGGAGGAGGTAGAGGCAGTCGAGATAGGGTTCTTAACGGCAGGCAGAAGCCACTGCATCGAGGGTTCGTGCCGGTCGAGTTGATCATGTGCGACGGGCACAGATCGATAGCGCAGGTGCACCACGCAGCATTCCCTCTGCCTTGTGTGTTTGCGTTCAGTATAGCGTCCCTTTGCTGAGGCACAGCGGCCTCAATACAGCCCGCGGACACAGAGAGGGGGAAAGCGGGAGGGGGGGGGGCAAGAGGGGATAGTCTGGTGAGCTGCGCCACAGGCCAGCGGGCGAGAAGAGAGAAAGGGGAAGGGAGGAGGAGGGAGCAGCCGCACTGTTATGGCTGATCTGCACCCAGCAGGCAAATCTCCCTTGGTGGGAGAGCCCCAGAGCGAGAGAGAAGTTGGAGAGAAGCAGTGCGACAGTCACACAACAGTTTAGCCTCACACGCGCCGCTCAGGGTGCGTCGGTGACATCTCCACAGGTACGTCACGGTCGCCGGACGCGCTCGACCCTGTCTCCCGCTCCAGCAGCTGCATGATCTCGCGCACCGTATCTCCCACCTTCAGATCGAAGAACTTCACCGTGTGCAACTGGCCGTTCAGCACGTGCGCGTCCTCCAGTTCGGCAGCAGTCAGCTCGTGGTAGTTCTCCGCAGCGATCTTGTCCATCAGCGAGCGCCACCGGCGCCGCTCCGCGTGTGTCACGTGCAAACCAAGGGTTGTCAAGTCGTACGAGCCCACGGGACTCTCGCCACGCGCATGCGCAAGGTACGCCTTGTACAGCGGCGCAGCGTCCTCGAAAAAGTGCTCGGCTGTTGCCGAAGTCCCCGACGACTCTGGCACGGATGGAGGCGGCGTGACTGTCGCAAATGGTGGTTCTTCAGCACTCGAAGTCCGGGCATGCGCCGGCGGCGCATCGGAACCACTCTCGCTGGCCTCCACCACTTCAGCAGCCCTGGGTGGAGGAAACAGTGGCGGAAGCGCGTCGATGATGTCCTGCACCGCGTCCATCGCGCTCCTTGGGCCGCCGGTAGCACCGGCTGCAGTACGCACAAGAGCGCCACCTCCCGCGCCTGCCTCCTCCCGCGTCAACCGCGTCCTCACCTCCGCCGCGTCCGCTGCGCACGCACGCACGGCCGCCGCCTCAGTCTCCAGTGTATCCAGGTCCAGCCCCAGGAAGCGGTGGTAGTACACCTCACGAGCTCCAACCGTGTCGCACCCGTGCAGGACAGCGCACGCCTCCATCAGTGAGAAGAAGTAATGACTGTCCTCGGCGGCGCCAGCAGCCCGTCGCTCAATGCGTTCGCGGAAGAACGTCTGGAAGCGGTCGCAGAACTGCATGCGCTGCTCGTTGAACAGGAAGCGTGCGCTCTTCACCTCCCGCGTCGTCTCATCAACATCCGAGTTGAACAACACGCGGTCGCCAGCCTCGCCGCCACTCCCAACAAGCGCGCCGCGCCGCTCGCGGTTCATCACGCCCGCGAGCTGCTGGCGCGCCCGCGTAAGCTCAACATCGCTGTACGCCAGCGCAGAAATGTCCGAAGTCATACGCGTGCGGTGCTTCGACGACACAAACTCGCGATGGATCATCATGTTCGGTCCGAAGTCTTCCTCGTACTCCACCGTGCTCGCCAGTGGCATCGGCCGGTACGCGATCTGCAGCGCCTCTTGCGCGGTGATCCCGTTCGTCGGCGCAGCGCCGCTGCTCGTGTTGTTCGGCGACCACGCCGTCTGCCCGTGCTTGCGGCGTGCAAGACACAGGGGCACACGACGAAGCATCGCGCAAAAACTCGCACCGTACGTGCTGTGAAGCTCAATGGTGTGGTGAGCAGTGGTTACGGGGGTGTGAGAGAAGCATATGGGGAAAGCGAGGCACAGAGAGTAAGGAGATGGGATGACGAGCTAAGTGGGCAAACTCCGAAGAGACGCACGCGCGGTACAGGCGACGAGGGAAGAAGGAGGCGGGGATTCGACAGAAGTCATCGCAGATGACGTGTTCTAATGGTTCCGCTGATGCGTACCGCCCCGTCCTCGTTCACCTTGGCGTAGTGTGGGCTTCGTGTGCAGAACCAGATAGGTAGGCGTCTGCCGTAGTGATGAGCGGGAAAGGAAAGACAGAGAATGGTGGTGGTGTGTGGGAGGGGGCTGCATGGGGCACCCGTCAGCACTTCAGAAGCTTCTGTTGTTGTTGTTCGTTTCTTTCCTGTTAATGTATGGGGAAGTATGGCTCCACCAAGAAGAGCAAAGAGCGATATGAGGGTAGACTGTGGGACTGCAGCCAGCGCAAGTGTTCGTGGGGAACACGCCAGGCAACAGTAACAGAGAGGAACAGCCACAGTTCCATGCAGCCGCGCCATCCCTGCAAATCACAATGGAAACAGCAGCAGAACACCTACACCTACACCTACACCTACACCTACACACACACAGCGAGGGTCTGGGAGGAGCATCACTGAGGAACAGCAGCTATCGTGCACAGATCACATTAACCAGGGGGTAGAAGAGCATCTGTACGGGGGGAGAAGGGGGGGGGGAGCGGGGCAGACTGGGAACAGCGGCAGTAGCCTTGAGCATCGTTTCTGTTGGGTAACGAAGAAGGAAGAGGGAAGAAGGCAGTGGGGGGGAGGAGAGGGGGGACGTTGTCGCATCCTACTGTGGCCCTGCTAGCCTGCCCTACTTCTCCCTCCTCACTCCACACTGTTTCATCAAGCCAACATCGGCACCGGCTCAAATTCACGACTCCCTCTGCGCACAGACGCGTGCGCACCGCACCACCTCCTGACTTGGCAAATATCTGCAGGGAGGATACAGGAAAGGGGGGCGAAGAGGGCGGAAAGGCGGAAATGAAGCTATGAGAACACAAACACACACACACACACGTGTCTCGAGCCGCAAGGCCACAAAGCAACGTTCAACCAACCTGTAAAGACGCAGCGACGCGTCAACAGCTGACTGCACGAAGCAGGTGAGATGGCCCATGCGCAGCGGTGGGGAGCAACGCACACTGCAACTAGCGCCAGATCCTCTACGTGGCCTTTTTCGCCTTGAACGTCTCCGCAGCCACGATCTCACGGGCCTCACTGCGCCTCTTCGCTTCCTCCTTCTCGTTCAGCAGCACAAGCTCCATGTCAGGGTACCCAGCACCCGCGCGGTGGCGGTAGAACAGCTCTTTGAGTGACTGAAAGTAGGCCTCCGACACGCGCCGCACGTCATCCGAATTGTTTTCGTCCGCGTCCTCTGGAATAGTAAGTGGTGACCCCACCACGAGCGTCAGCGGTGTGCGGAACGGCAGAGGCAGACCGAATCGGCCGAATAGGATGATCGGGAAGGGGAAGCCAAATAACTTAAGCGAGATGCGCTGGATGCGCGGAAACTGCAGCAACCCCAGCACATTGTTTTCCCCAAAGCATAGCAGCGGCACCAGCGGGACCCGTGATGCGATGGCCAGTCGCACAAAGCCAGTGTGCTGCGTGATCAGGGTCAGCCTCTTTGCACTTATCTGCGTGTGCAACATCTCCGCCTGGCCGCCCGTCACGATAAGGACGCTGTTGCCGCGCTTGAGGCTCGCTTCGACAGAGCGCCGACACACTGACAGGGCACCAAGACGCAGGTTGAAGTCCCGCAGCAGTGGCACATTGAAGACGACACTCGCAATGTGCGTCGACACATAGCACTTCGTGTTGACACCGACCTTCTCAGCCCACTCCGCAGTCAGAGACGCGAACAGCGCAGTGCCGGGAAACACGCCATGGGGGTGGAAGGAGAACAAGTACTGCGACGTGCCGTCCCACATCTGCACGGCGGGGTCGTCCATCATCACGCGGAAGTTGAAGTACTTTACCGCGTCGGCGAAGAGGTACTTGCGCGCGAACTCCGTGAAACGCGCGCTGCGCTGCAGCCCGGTGTAGGACGGCTTGCCCGCGTACAGAGGGATGTACCACAACCACACCCCAAGCAACGCGCAGTCGAGGATGTGCACGCCAAGCGCGCGCGCCATCGCCCAAGACGGAGCAGCCGCAAGGTGCAGAACGCATTTCTGGTATGTCAGGCACCCGATCGCAGCGTACACCGCCAGCTTCATCATAAAACGTACCTGCCTAAAGTGGCCCCCAATCCAGATGGTAAGCGTGCTGCACGCAAGGAAAAAGGTGCTGGGTCGTGGCACCAGTAGCGACGGCAGGAGCAGCACGCCCGCAGAGAGCATGGGCAGGCAGTACAGCGTCCACGTCACAAATGTGACGCGCACGGCCACCACAAACGGCGGCACACCGACGTTCACCACGTACGGCACCACAGACAGCGCCAGCGTCAGCGCGGTGAGGCCGAGGCAGATCGGCAGGTAGGTTTCCATCGCCTGCGCCAGGCGCGGGGTGTACTGGGTAAAGAAATAGAACACCAAAAACCCAAAGGGCAGCGGAGTAACTGTGGCAAAGAGGATGACAAGTACCTCCATCAGGTTCGCAATTCCCATCGCCAACATCCGGCGGCGATGCTCCTTCCTCGGAGAACTCTGAGGCTGCTTGGAGGTTGCCTCTGCTGCAGCTCTGGTGTGCATTACCCGCTCCCACTGCCGCCTTGTTCGACTGAGGGCGATCAGCGTGCACGGCACTGCCATTGACAGACTTATCATTGCGAGCACAAACGGCACGCGTTTTCGGCGAGATGCGAAGCTCTCATCTCCGTAGTGGAGGTAGTGCTGCGTATCGCGCCAGAAGAACGCCACAACAGGGGTGTAAACGCGGCCAAAAGCAATGGCACCGGAGAAGGTCAACAGCGCCACAATCCCTTCGCCGTTCACCTCCAGAAACGTTGGCTCTCCGCGCCGGTGGAAGAACAGCGGGATGGAGCTAAAGATAAAGACCTGACTCGCCACCGACAGTAGAGCGGCTATCAGCATTGCTGTGACGGACACCTCCGCGGACTCGATCGACGTGATTAGCGTCACAAGGAACGCGCCAGCGTAGCAGCACCATCCTACTATCTGGCGAATGACAAACGGTGACCCTCCACGGAACGGCATGAACGGCGCGTACGCGCTCCGCTCTTTGTGGAGGACCATACCGTACCCGGCATGCACGCCGACGCACGAAATCGTGCAGATGATCATCGCAGTCACAGCGAACGCCAGAGATAAGATCACTAACTTCGCCATGAATGCCGCGATAACAAAGAAGGCAGCTGACGCGCAGCAGAGCAGCATTACAATCAACCACGCGTCCTCTTGGCGTTGACGGCGAATCATCAAGTCCTCGCCACTGTAACTCCAGTCGGAGCTTTCTCCGCTTTCGATTCTCTCCCCGCTCTTGTCTTCATCGTCACTACTTCTGCTGACGCTGCTCTGCTCGCGGGAGCTTTTTTGGGTGCGTTGCGCTGTTGCCGGGTCTTTGTAGATACGGAGGAGGCTGTCGGTGCACGGGAGGTCAAAGCTGTGCAGCGCTGCCGACATGAGCGTTCCAAACGCCACCTGGGCCACAACTTTCTCCTCGTCCGACTTGTCCGCTAACTCCTCGCGCATGAAACGGCGTAGCTCCAGAAAAGACTCCTTCGCCAAGTGCTGCCGCAGTGCCGTCGTCATGGTGTAGCGGGCCTCGATCGCGATGGACAACGTGATGAGAACGACCGGAATCAGCTCCAGGATGCCGAAGAGCGTGTACATCATAGGCCCATCTTTAATAAGAGTGTTCCACTCGGCAGGGATGATCTCGGAGTTGCTGGCAAAAATTGTATCGAATATGATAATAATAACAGACGTGGCGTACATCATCCAGCCAAGCACCTGCAGTGCAACAAAACTGCCGCTGCCGGAGAAGGGGTGAAAAATCTGCACGCCCTTGTCCTTGCCCGAGTAGTGCGCCAGTGGCACGCACGCGAGATAGCAGACGTTTGCGATCATGATGAGGCGTCTGTGAGGCAGTTCCACGTCGCCCCACAGGTGATGCGACAAGATGTCGACAAGGAGCCGCAGCAGCAGGTTTGCGAGGCACAAAAGGTAGCTGATAATCATCCCACCGTTCATGATATAAGCTGTGCTGGCCAGCTCCTCCGCCATTCGGCGGCCCATGCCGGGTGATGACTCGGTATAGGCGGAGGGCCTCGCGGATAAGTCCGAGACCGCGTTCAAAGCGTCCTTTTTCTTCAGAGGTGGGTCCGACGCGAGCGCCGCTGCTGACTCAGCGAGGAGGATTTGGCCTTTGAGGGTAATGGAGCTGTACAGTCGCACAGCACAGGTCATGCAGAATACGCTGAGGGTTGACAGCACCGCCTCGAGTGAGGCAATGGGCGGGGCACTGCTGGATAGAAATAGCGTAAAGCTGATAATGGCGGCGACGTATAGCAGAGAGCCCAGGGCCTGCAGAAGCAGTACCGGTAGCGTCTCAACGGAGCGGTTGCTGTAAAATATGCGAAAGTGATCACCGTGCATAATCACGCCAGACACATACACCATCGGCGTTGGTAGCAGGGAGACGAGTTGCACCAGCTGCGACACAAGCATGAGCACTCCCTGGTACGTCCAGTTCGTCCCCTCCACCACCTCATTCAGGACGTCGGGATAGTTCTGTGCGTACAGGAAGATGCTCACGTTGAGGCATGCGAGCAGAAACACCGTCACTACCGCCATCACGCCGCCCAGCTCGAACACACTGCTCGGCACGTTCGGTGTCTCTGCGGCAGCCTCATAGCGTATCGTGCGCACAAACATCAGCAGCGCAACACAGCTCACGACGTTCAGCCCCTGAACGGCTACCACAGAAAACGGCGTTATTGTGTGCACACCGGCGTCAATGATGAGCAGCACATTCGTGAAAGCGGCGGCGATGTACAAAAGCCGCGACATCCACAGAAGAACGGTGTCGAAGGTGCGATGCATCCACAGGTAGAAGCCGATAAAGCCGAGGGAGCGCCGGTATCCAACGGAAAGCAGACACAACGCACCACAGATCAGCGTGATAGCAAGGTTCGCGCGGAAGATGCCCCCTTGCAGCCTCGGAAAGCGGATCGCCGCCACGCTGAGCGCGCTCTGCGAGATCAACAGCGCCACCTCCAGCATACTCTCTGCGTTGGGGCGGCGGCGCAGATACCGCAGAAACGCGGAGACGCCGTTGTCAGCCAAGAAGGCCGCGCCGGTGCGTGATGATGCGGTGGCCGATCTCAGCTTCCACGCCTTGGTGCGATCGTAGTAGCTGAAACTGCGCACCGAGAGCAAAAGAAGAATGTTGCCAAACAGCGCCAGCGCGCCAATCGTGCTCATGAAGCCGTGAGAATGCTTCACTGCAGGCTCGAAGAGCAGCCCGTACGCCGCTGTTAGCAGCAGCGAGGCTACCACACACGTAACTCCAAAGCACTGCAGCGTCACGAACTGCACACCGCCTGCAAAGGGCTGATAGAAGCGATATACCTTGGGGCCGTACTTCTCGCGGCCGAGTAGATATACAAAGATGCCTGCTAGGAAGTTCAAGTGCGAGCCAAGGGCCAGAAAGAACATGAGCGGGAACTCGGGGTACTGGTCCGCATACACGTCAGACAGTACAAGCGAGAAGAGCCCTACCGTACAGTCCACCACCCAAACGGTGAGGAGCGAGACGGTCGAGAAGTGTGGCAATTCAAATGGTGCAGCCGGCTCACCGTCGAGGCCGCCGTCGGTGTGACGTTGATATATCGATGCCGCCCCACTTGGCCTGGGCATCTTCGCCTTCGATTTACGCACCGTTCTGCTGCTGCGCGTGAGCACCGGAGTCGCATCCCCGTTTTGATTCAGGCAATTCGCCGCCAGTGGGCCAGCTAGTGCTGCGAGCGAGGAGACCGGCGGTGCACCGCCTGTCGACTTCGTTGCGGAGTGCGAAGGTATAATCGCCGTGTCCTCAGCGGCCAGGCGCAAAGGTGGCATGTCAAGAGCGCTTGACTCGGTCTGCATGGCTGCGCGAAACGGTCTCTCCCCGTCGCTGAGTTGTTTTAGTGTATGATTAGTTCTGCCACTAAAGGAGAGATTACAAACGCACGAAAGGAAGGAGAAAAGTCACCGCTGCATGCGCTGCGTAGTCGTGATCGCACAGGGCAGAGTGGCACGTGGGGGGACAGAGGTGGAAGAAACGAGAAAAGTGAGTGTGGATGAATAAGAGAGGCGAGGAGACAATAGGTCACTTACTCAGATGTGCCTCTCTCTGTATATATGTTCATAAGGCCTTCCGTTCCTTCGCCAGCAGGAGAGATGGGAAAAGGAGGGGGAGAGCTAGAAGAAGGCAGAGAGAGTTACACTAAGGCCATTAGTGAGCCAGCATACTCGCGCCCAATACACATGACTGCTGGGCGGTGTGGGGGCAATCCTGCCGCCTACACCGAGGCCACACCGGCAGTGGCAGAGCGCGGCTTTCATACAGAAGCATCGACACACGTATGTGCGGTGCTGGGGCACCGACGAGAGTGCGGGGCTGCCGGCCCTGTCCACCCCCCCTGCCTCACCTCCCCGTTTCACCCGTTGTACCCCTTCGCACTGGGTATACGGCATAACAGCTCGGCCCGCCTGCATAATTTTCACTGGGCTTTATGTAGCGGCCCGTGGATTACGTATGGCAGGTGAGTCGTGCAGCCGCGGAGTGACACGCGGGCTGCGTTGACGATGTGTGTAACCCTTGAAAAACAAAAAAAAAGGCAGCGGTGCCATTCTACATGAAGGGAAACCGGGGTGAAACTGGTAGTGGCTCGCCTGCTGAGGTTACAGCCCACCCCCCGTCTGCTACAGAGGAGACACGCCAAGGAACCAGTCCCCAGACGGCGTGCTACCTGCAGCTGCTCGCCGGCGTAGTGGACCGTGATGTTTCCGAGCAGTGCAAACTGGGGGGTGGGGGGAGCGCTTGCCAAGCAGCGGTATCACGTCGAGCAGCTGAATTTCTCCCGACCAGACATCCCATAGGGGGAGAGTCGTTCCTTTCTTCACGCTGCACGCTGAGTGCCTTCCGCGCTAAACTGTCGTCCACTATGAGGGGTAGGGCACAGGAACGGCTTCTCGTTCTTCCTTTATCCCCTCCCTGTGGCCTCGGTAAGTATATGGTGACAAACGATTGAAAGGAAGGAGTGGGAGTGGGCGTTCACTTCCGACGGCACTGTGGGATGCGGTGCCCCGATCCACTCAGCCTCTGATGCCACCTGGAGAATGGGTTGCCAAAGGGTTTGTTCGTCGTGCTGCAACACTTTGCCTGCAGTCAGCTGGTCAAATGCGGAGGGAGCCTTTCGGAAGTGCGCCCATCCATCTTCGTCTGTGTGGGTCACTTCGCAATAGAGCCCCTCAAGGTGGGCAGAACACACATGCTCTCCCAGGCATGCCACACCCCGTCGCACACCAGCATCCGGTTCTCCTGGCAGCGGGTGCGCTAGCAGTCTCCATGAATCTGCTGAGAGCGGTCTCGAGGCGGGTCGTGTGTCCGGCTCCTCCAGGCGATGGATGCACTCCTCGGACGCCCACACCCTCTCCCTCCGTACCATGATGATTGCATCAGCCGAAGTCAGAATCTCCACGTGCGTAGGGCGTCCGCCTGTTCCCCAATCTTTGGAGTGTATGGGGCACGATTGTTAGCCAGTAAAATCACCCTTGGGTTCCGTGAACGCGAGGGCGCGTGAGTCTTGGCCACCCAGGATAAGCCCATGCGCAGCTGGCTTGTCGGGGACCAGCCCCTCGAAACTCAGTGGAAATGGAAGGCCCTTCTGCACCGTGACGACTGCAGCCGCATGCGGAGTACTCCCGTTCGGCATAGTGCCGAGAGCAGGAGAGAGGGGGTTGGGGTGGAATGGGGTCAAATGAAGCCGGGTATTGCGGGTTTGGACGTGTAGCCACTTTCTTCCTTGGGGTGGTGGCCAGGAACTCGCGTGCGGGTCGCCTGCTGGCACAACGCCATCCAGGGGCTGACCGCCAACATCAATAGCAATACACCGCCTTGACCTCCCTACATCATCGGTACGTGACCGTCCCCACCAGAGGTGTCTCGGCATTGGCCAGAATAGGGGCGGCTTGCCTTCCCCGGCAAGCAGAGTGGGGGGATTGGAGCCTGGATACCCCACGTGCTGAGGTGTGCCCTGGCATCAGGGGTTGAAGGAGGACGGGGAACGGTGAAAAAAAAAAAGAAGGCCCCACAGTAGCAGACAAGGACTCAGCGTTGCAAAGACGCCAAGCATGCGGTGCGCTCCGTTGCACTTCTGGCCGAGCAGCGCGGCCCGCATGGCGACGGTGACGCGTACTGGACAGTAAGCAGCGAGCAGCAGAATGGCAAAGGCATATCAATCGACAAATGATCGAAAGAAGCGAAACCGTTGCTTCGGAGAGCAGCACGACCTGCAGCACCACACCCGGCTTGCGCAGAGCACGCTGCCACTGGAGCACATCAAAGACAACGTCGAAGGAAAAAGTGGCGAAGAGGACCAGGACCCAAAGCGCAAACAGGGCGATGCCGAGCGGTGTTCCTGTGAAGCCCGGTCCGTGATCCTTCTGTGGCCAGTGTTGCCACCTTTAGACGTGTTTCTGCACCGACTTTGAATGAGTAGAGGCCGACTGCACAGGGGACAGCAAGAGGGTGTGCGAGCGCTTCGCCACTGGCGGAGGCCGATGCGCTGAGGTCGGCCCCCCCCGCGCCGCGTCTGTGGTCTCCAGTACAGCAGTAACCTCTTCTTGCAGAATGACGGCGTCACCGTCGCGCTGCTATCCCCTCTACTCACGTGCTCGTCCATGAGCGAGTGGCACAGGCGCGTGCCCAAGAGCGTTCCCGTTGGTATGTTTTCGCTAACGAAGAGGCGAGCAGGTGAGTGAGTGAAAAGAGCAGGAAAAAAGGAATGGATTGAAGAGGCGAGGCGGATTGAAGTGAGGGACACGAGTAGGAGAGCGGCAAGCGAGAGCAAATAATGTACCGAAAAACAATACAAAGGAAATGTGAGAAGCAAAGGAGGAGAGTGGGGCACGAGACACGGGGCTTGTGTTAGTCGATGTATGCGGGCTGCTGGTGTGTGTGTGTGTGTGGGGGGGATGCTGGTTCGTGAGGCCGGGGCGTCACGAATGTGACTGACAGTCCACCTCCTCAGTGGCTCTAGTTCTCGCGACAGTCGCCTACGGGCTCTGAGCTGGCAGATGGAGGCGAGGAGGGCCACGGTCGCCTCACACCAGCATTGCCCCCTCTTTTTCCTCTCTGCAAAGTTCACGGAGAACAGGGAAAAAATGCTGAGGAACTATAGAGTATAAAGAGGGAGTGGCTGGGGAAAGCGGACTGGTGCACGGTGTGACGGGAGCTGACGGAGAAGTAGCGCTGATGCAGCCTTGCAGAGGACATTAGAATCAAAAGGGAAGTATGTGAAGAGGCGCGGTAGAATCCAGAGCGAAGAAAAGGGGGTCCAGAAGTGCTCACCAGACAATGATGTCTGTCCGACTCTTCGCCTTGGGGAGGGAAGGGGGATGAAGGACGCTGATGTGGCAGAGAATGACGATAGTGAGTGGTGGGTGAGCTGAATGCGTGTGTGGTTGAGGTGGGGGCGTGAGAGCAGTGAAGCGCTGGGGACGGTCTGACCTGTGCGGTTGTTCCACAGTACACTCTGTTTGTGCGTCCGTTCTTTCCCAAACAGGACGACGAGAAGGGCCTTCATCCTCACCAACGCCGATGGAGGCAAGTCGAAGCGAGCGAGTGAGAAAAAGGAAGAAGAGCAAACACAATAGTTAGGAGCTAACCGAAAGCGCACAGAACACTGAGGCAGGTGAGGGGCAGTAACGCACCAAGTGGCGACCACCTCCGAGGACACGGGGGGGGGATAGGGAGAGAGGACACGAGGAGGCAGCCGCGTCGGTTTTAATGAGCCATCCAGGCAAGTGCTGGAAATACGCGCCTAAAGAAGCGCACGAGCTTCTCAGACGCTGTGTTTCCCCTCTGTTGGGAGGGGCAAAAGAAAAGGTGGCGGAGAGTAGTTACCGGTGTATCGCCGTTTGCTCGTTTGTTTTGGTGAGCGTGCATGCGTGGTAGCTGCTGCGGCCCTCATTACAAGCCGCTCTTTTCACTCAGCTTTAGGAGTGAAAAGTCTGCGCGCCGGAAGAGAAAGAGAAAGCTAACAGAAAACGATGTACCCACAGAGAGCTACACACATACATATGCATGCATGTGGCACAGCAACGATCAAAGCGCATCACGAGGTGCACTGTTAACAAGACTGCCTCATTCAGTTCCAACAAGACACAAAGGCGTTGATCGCAGGGGTGCATCTGCAAACAACCTTCACATACACGCAGCCAACATACACAGAGTCACCAGCTGACGCTTCTCATGTTCAGGGATCAGCGCACGCTGACAGACACGCGCATGTATCCACACGTCGCAGTCATCTGGCCATCCTGGCACACACGTTCTCTCCCATCTGTATTCGCTCATGAAGGGGACGCCTCGAGGCCCTTGAGTTGTGCCTCGCGCCGCAGCTGTTCCTCAAACATTTCTAAATCTTTTAAGCAGCCGTCGATCGCGTCTTGCAGCGCCTTTTTCGGGGCAGGAATTGGTGTGTCCGTCCCGTTTGACCCCGTCTGCACGCGCAGCTCCACGTTGTGCTTTGTGGGATGCGGTACGCGGTAGCCGGCAATCTGCACGAATGGAGACTCGTGCAGCTTCATGCGCAGGAGGTTCGCTAGCGTGTGGTCCTCCTTCTCCATCTTGAAGAGGGAGGAATTGGCCATTGTGTTGGAGATCTGCTCCACAATCTTACGATCCCCCGGCAAGTCCACCAGACTGTCTGGGGTGATGTCGTTGCGGGAAATCAGCATGCCATGAGGGACCGCCATTGCTGGAATTCGTGTTACGAGTGCAGGAGCAAAAAGAAAACACCTAACTGCGTGTCTCGGCGCGTGAGAGGAGGGAAGGGGAAGCAAACGAGGAGCGACGTGCACGTCGGCGGGGGCTTTGCGCTTCAAAGACAGTGGGAGGGATTAAAAAGCCAAAGGAGAAAAGAGAGTGAGTGAGTGAGGAAGAGAGAGGGAGATGGGCGAGAGCGGGGAAGGATGCGTGAGAGGTACGAGAGAAATGAGCAGCACGCCCGCCAGCGCTGTAGAGGGTTTCTGTGAAGCACTTACTGCGGCACAGAAAGAGGGAGGAGACGTGCTGGCGAGGAGACAGAAAGAAACAGTCGTGCCTGCTGCTGGCAAAGGGGAGCAGTACGAGTGGATGTAAAGGAGAAGCAGCCGTGGAGCATGAAGTCGACAGCGGCGCCTCAATAGCCAAAGAGGGGATCCTTCGAAGAGCTTGCCCCCCTGTGTTGTTTTGGTGTCGCCGTAACGGCGCTTCGGTTTCTTGGGGTGCTGTGATGACCTCATGCTCCACAGCTTCTGAGACGGGTCTGGTATGGGTGCGGGAATAAGCGTGGCAGTGCGAGGTGTGTGTGTGCGTGCGTTTCTCTACTCACGGATGGCCATTTCGTTTGCTCGCATACAGCCGCAAACCTCCACAAGGGGCGCAGGAAAGATGTGGAGAGGACATGACGAAGGGAAAAGAAGACTAAGTCTGAGGTCACCACACCTGAGCGGCTGCCGTGGAGCTGCCTGTCTCAGCTAGCTCATTTTACTTTCCCCTGTCCTCCCTCTAACTGGGACATTTTCTTGGCAAAGGCACAGGAGAGAGAAGCTACGCCAGAAAATGGCATGGTGCGTGGCCCGTTCTCTCTCTCTCGCTCTCTCGCTGCCGTGAACCGAGGCAGGATAGCCCACGCCTATGCTTTCGCACTCCCCCCGCCAGCCCTTGCCGCACACTTGAAGGATAAAAGGTGAAGGACAAGTTGTGGTCGCCGGAAAGGATCAGTGCAGAGACTCCTGCGCTTCACAAAGGCGACCAGGCCACCGGTGACAACTTTGTACTTTCCTTTCTCTTGCAACGAGGAGGGCAAAACAGAGAGGAGGACTCTCGTTGTGGTGATCGTGGTGGACATCCCACGGCTTACCCTCCCTCCCTCCCACCCCATCCCCCCACACACACATATAAAACACACACACACACACACACCTCTCGTTAACGCGTGTGTGTGTGTGTGGGGGGGGGGTGTATATCACAAGTAACGGCGTACAAGCGAAAAGGAAAAGCATTTAAAAACAATCAAAGGATGTAGTGACGCGTTTTCCCGCTGAAAGGGTGGACAAGCGAGTGGCGCGCGCGCCGCATACCCCACAGGACCGCCTTCCCGCCTGCCTTCTCCACTAGGACTACGAAAGCTGAAATACCGAAGTCGAGGAAAAGAACAAAGAGGAACCCGCAGCGCAGGTGTGCACCTACCCCACCCGCGCCCACAAACAGGGTCACGGATACCGGTTCGTTCGCCAGTACCTGGAGACAAACACCCGATGGCAAGGAAAGAGGAGGCGAGAGCACAGTGACGCATCGAAGTGCACGTCGCGCTGGTGAGAAGGTAAGAGCAGACCTTCTGAAAGCGACCCCCAGCATGAAAATACCACCGCCTCGCTCTGCCCACTCCCCCTCTATGCTCTGCTGCTCATTCATGCCTACCAGGCTATTTTTTTTCTTCCTCTTTACTCGATAGACTTCTGGGTGCCATTCTCTTGGCAGCTGCTGCTACCGACTACCTGCACCTGAATTAGGTGACGCTTGTCGAACATGATATCGTGGTCAAAGAGGTAGCGCGCCTCACCATAGGCGATCCCGCTGCCTATGCCGGTGCACAGGGCCACAATCGCACTACGTGCTGCCGGCGAGCGGGCCAGCAAAAGACCAGGCAGAATGCCAGTGGCAAACCCAATTGTGGACTTGCGGATCAGCGTCTCAAGCGAGTGATCCCACTTCTCATCCGACGAGATAGAGGAGGTGGGGGTGGAAGCCTGCTTCGGTAGGGCAGACATCACCTCTTCAGTGTGCGCCAGATGTGTTTGCTTCTTCCGATGGCAGAGCAGTGGGGTTATGGGGAGTCAAATGGGAAAAAGGAGGGGGGGCGGTGGCGGTGGCGGTCTGCGGAACGGAAGCGTCGCAGTAAAGCGTTACCGGTGCACTGACGGATGCTCCGTCAACAAACCGGAAAAAAAGGGGGCACAAGACGGGAGAAACGAATGAAGGAGAAATTGCGAGGCTGAAAGGCGCGATGAGGCTACTGAGCACGACTGCGCTTTTTTAGGGGGTGGGGATGGGGGGTCTGTGGTGAAGGCGACGAGTCGCTACAACGTCGGTGGAAGTGAGTAGGAAAAAGAAGAGGTGAATCGAAAGCGGGAGAGAGGGTGGGGGAGCGAGATGGGGTGAGGGAGTGTGTGTGTGGGGGGGGGCAGTTGCTCCTGTGCGTGCAACCTTCACCCTCACGCTCGTTCTTTCCGTGTTGTTCTTTCTCTGGTCCTCTCTGAAGAACTCAAAATGGAGAGGCGGGGAGGGAGAGGGCGGACAAGAACAAAAAAGAAAGACACGGTAGCCCACGGAGTAGACCAACAAGCACAGCGAGGACAGTCATCGATTAATAAATCAGGACAACGGAGTGACAAGAGTGGGGAGAGTCATAGGCGGGGAGAAGTTGTATGCGAAGGGGGGAGTAAGGGGGTGGGAAGGAAAGGAGAGGAGCGGAGAGTTCGTAAAGCGGTAGAGAGGAGGAGACTCACGAGTCAATGTGAAGCCGCGGCCCAATGCAGGAGTGGCTCCTCATGAAGAGGCGTACACCGCTGCACCTGCGATTTGCATCACCTCCTTTCTTCGGCTGCCTCAACGTGTCCACGCTCAGCCATTACAACGTGAACGGAACTGCACTCAACGCCCGGCCTGCCACGGACCCCATTGCGCGTGGTGCGCGGCAGCCGTAGACACACGCGGTGCAGCAACGCACCGACACCGTCATCCGAGCACGCCCTCCCCCCAGCCTCGAGCTCCACTCACCCCGCGCTCCGCAGGCCGCCCCACAGCCGCTCCTCCCACCACGCCGATCGCCACCTGGTGCATCCCTCGGGGTGGCACTCAGGCTCCCCACACTAGTACGGAGCGAGGGCCGGGTGAGACACGTTCGAGTCACGCCGACACGCTGCCCATCACATGGGTGGCACAGGGGGAGGAGGGGGGTTCACGGACGCGGGCCGCTGCGACGCAACGCCATCCAGGACCGGGCCGCCAACATCAGCAGCGATCCACCCCCGCTCTGACTTCCCTAATGTCGTCGGTATGCGACGTTGCCACCATCCGAAGCGGTTCGGCATTGGCAGGGATGAAGGAGGGCTGCCTGGCTTCCCCACACCGCAGAGTGGGGGAGGGGAGGATACTGACCCCTGAGACGCCTCAGCGCTGAGGCGTCTCCTGCCATCGTCAGGGTGTGCCTGCTCTCGGCGTGAAACACGAGGGATGCGAAATGAACGCAAGTGAGTGGCACAAGAAAGTGATGCGGTACTCGTCCCCACCACCACCTCTCTAGTCCGCGCTTCCCTGTATGGCATGTAGTCCGAGAGTGCGACCCCCGATCTCTTTCCCTCCTTCCTTAGGGTGTGTGTGTGTAGGAGCCCTGTCCGGACCGCAGCCGCTGCAGTTTTTCTTCTTTATGTTTGGCTTGCTTTTTGGGTGTTACTCTTTAGCGGTACGCGTGCCTGGAGACGCCAGCGTGATTGCGGCAACCGCTGCGGGCGCCACACGCAGAAAGTAAACAGACCGAGAAGGGTGTAGAGAGGGGGAAAACGACACGACTCTATGAACAGCAAGTCTCAGCTCCACGAGAAGAAGAACAAAAGTGATGAGGCCCGAATGTAAGGCAGAGAGAAAGGCATGCGCGCGTAAACACACGCCTGCATGGCCATCAATCAGAGAGGGGAGGGGGGAAGGGCGGAGGGGCGGAGAGACGCCCCCCCTCCACAGACGGGCACAAAGTCTCTCAGTTGCGCGTGCGCACTCGAAAAGGTGTCTCACTCGTCACCTCCTTCGTCGGCATTCGCCTTGCTCTCTCCTATCAGCCGCAGGAGGTGGCGCAGCGGCAGCGCGGCGGCGTCACCTTCGCATCTTGCGCATTGCTCCACGACTGCCTCCGCTTCACAAGGGCGATCATACTGCATGCAGTACAGGAGTGCTCGTATCTGCAATGTGTGGGGCAGCTCCGTCTTGTTCACACGCCGCGCGTAGCCAAGCGCGTGCAGTGCGCCCTGGGGGCTGCCTCCCAGCACGCAAATGTTAATGAGAAGGCTCAGCATCTTGTGTGACAGTGGCCTCTCCAGAGCAACCACCTCTACTGGACGGCGTGGCGTGGCACCCTGCGATGGCCCGGTGCCCGTCTTGTGAATCCGATCTTCGCTGGGAGCCGCCTGCCGACTTTTCACCCAGCTCAGCGCAGACACCCAGTGAACGCCCGATAGTCTGGGGGTTGTTTTTGTGGTTGCACTACCGTCGCGAGAGCTCGCACTCTCCCCGTTACGGCGCCGCAGGTGAATGGCGCGGTTGTGTGCCAGTACGCATTCCAGCATGTCTTCCCACGACACTGGCGTCAAAAGACTGTCGGAAGGGATGATGTGCTCGTGGAGCAGGCGTACCGCCAAGGCTACTTGTTTCGCCTGCCGAAGCTGCCGAATAAGTGAACTGAGCAGCTCGGGTGGGGTCGCCGCCAGCGCCGCACTGCGCTCAAGCAGTGCCGGCGCTGCGGTGGCCCAGCCGTTTTCATGTCGCGCGCAGTTGCGCAGCAGCGCGTTGAGGACAACGGGGTGGCGTGTAGCCGCTACCGAGCCCGTGGTGGTGCTACTGCCCTGTAGAGGGGTGTCGAGGCCCTCCACTGCCGAGGAAGACGTCGGCACGGACTGCGCTAGATGGGCAGCACAGCTCTGGAGAAACGCCGTTGCCATCGCTGGCGTGGGAAGCTTGTCCACCATAACGGCCATCATGGCTGCTACCGTCGGGGGAGACGCGTGTAGGAGCTGCATGCGAGAGAAGAGAGTTGCTGTAGCGAGGGTCACTTTGTCCTCGTGGGAGTGCACAGCTTCGGTGGCCGGCACCGATGGTAGCATTTGCGAGGGAGAAGAGGTGATTGAAGTGGAAGAGAATGGTACCGCTCCTTCCACGATCTTCTCGCCGTTCTCAGGCTTCGCCGTGCTGGGCAACGTGATGGCAGAAGAGGCGCCTCTTTTCATCCTCAGCCTTTTCTTCGCGGACAACGACCGCCTCCGCGGCCGTACCGCACCTGTGCTGTTGCCTGAGTCTTTCATACCGGCAGCAGAGCTGAAGGGAAGCAGAACGGTATTGTGCACACGCGTCCACTCTGCATCTGTCAGCAAGGATGGCTCGCTCAGGTCACTCAGCAGCGCCAGCGCCGCTGTCCAAGGCAACTGCGCCATGGCTGCCGTTGCCCGCTGCACCTTCAGCTCGGGCGTCAACGTGGTGCTCGCTAGCAGGTGAGTGAGGTACGACGTGCAGAGTGGGCTCCGCACTGCGACCTCTTGCGGGACACTCCTGACCACGTCGTTCAAGACGCTCAAAATATGTTGCTGCGCTGGTGTCGGTACTCTTCCGTCGTGCACGGCCGGAAGTAATGCGTGGGCGCTGGTAGCGGCTGTGAGGGCAGTCGTGCCCGGCGGTCGCATACTCTGTATTGCGCCAAACAGTAGCGGTGAGTCTTGTTGATGAAGGTGCATAAGCAGCTTGAGCGCATGGGGCCATGCCGCTGATGTGGCACACGCGTGCGCCGCATCTAGCAGCATCGGCTTTGTGAGCTGACCATTCGCCTGGTTCAGCTTAAGCACGTCGATTGCCGTGCACCACTGTCGGTGTGGGGCGAGCAGGCGCAGAGTCGACACGGACACGCGAGTCGGCAGCGAGGTGCCGTGCGCCAGCACCGCCTCGTTCATGACCTTCATTGCGGCCTGCCAGCTGACAAGCTGGCCTGCGCCGGTCCTCGACACGTGTCGGTTGTGTCGCAGCATTCGGGCCAGCAACGCCCTGTACGTGTCAGCGGCCACCGGCTGGGTGTAGTACGCTGCTTGTAGGATGGCAAGCCCTCTCTCCCATGATATGGACAGGACCGCCCTCGAGAGCATGTCAGGTCGATTTACGAAGAGGGGGCGGTGTTCGTGATAAAGAGGGGACATGTGCGATACGGGGCTGCGCTCCAACCGTTGGAGGAAGTCCGCAAAGGTGTAGCCGGACCCCACAGGCGGCATGATGGTGCTGCACTGATGATGATGAGACTCGTAAGAGTGTCGAATGACTCGAGGACGAACACACAGCTGCTGCGACGCGCTGCCGCCGTTCCTTTGTATGTGCGCCTGTGTGTGTGTGTGTGTGTTGGGCGGCGGTGATCAATGGTGTGTCCCGCTGCCCGCGTCTCGGTGCGCATTCCACGAGAGGCAGCAAACACGCGCGTGTGCGTGTGCGTATGCGTGCCTGTAGAGAGACCTGCAATTGAGGGAGGGGGCGGGAGAGAAGGAACGGAGCAGAGACATGAGTTGTGCACTAAGGGAGCTGTTTATACCTCAAAAAGGCTAAAATGCACAACCACACCAAAGACGCAGCTCTGAGCGTCCGCGACGCGTCCACGAGCCTTTGGGACTAGAAGCACCAACACAGAGTCGCGCGACGATCCCGCATTTTTGCCGCGTGCTGCCTCTTTCGTCTTCTTTCGCTCACGTCCCTCCCCGTGTGTATGTGGGCAGAGCTGTGCTTGTGTATCGCGTGAGTGAGTCATGATTGGCTCCTTTGAGCCAGTGCGGTCGACACTGATGCCGCAACATCAGCGGCGTCCCTCCACTCTTAAAGACGACCAAGATGTCATGTGGGTGCGGCGTGTGCGTGTATGATCGCCTCGGATGGAGAGTCTCGGTGAATGCTTGGCAAGCCTCGCCGCCAGAGTACGAGGAACGGCCGGCGACCGCACCGTGCACATCAATCCCTCCTATCACCACACGAGTGGGAACAGGTTCCACCTAGGCACCACCTCCTCCACGACTGCCTCCTGTAGCATACACTCCGTTGCATCGACGACTTCTGCTGGAAGTCTGTCACCGCCGCTACCAAGCGGTTTTTCCCGCTCCTCATCCAGCATCGTTCGCAGCAGAGTGCCAACGAGACGACGGGTGGCATTGACAGCCACCCAAAAGCATCGGTGTTCTGCAGAGGTAATGCTGAGGTTGGCGGCAGTGAATACGGTGACACCAACGCTAGCCAGCACCGATAACCACGGCGCACTGGTACAGGGAATGCCCCACCACCGTGGATCGCCGCTCGTGAGGCGGCTCCCCATGCCCCGAAGTGTTTCACCAGCGATGTCGGTGGCGGGCGTTGTTGAGTTGGGGAATGTGCAGAGGAGCAGAAGAATCGTGTTCACCGCGTACATGGCAACTTCACAGGTGTAGTGCGGATCCAGTACCACCTGAAAGCACACGCTCGAGGAGTACGGAAGGTGATACCGGCGCCACGCACCGTCCAGTTCCAGTGGTAGGGAGAGCGCATTCGGGTGTTCGCGTTGGGCAGCGCTAGAGGTGGCCAGACGCGCTTGCAGGCGTCGCCACAAACCCTCCTCCCAGTCATGCGCATGCAATTTCCTTGTGGATGACATCGTAGGCGAGGGGCTCTGTCGCAGCCGCGCCAGTATCGTGTGTGTGGTGACCTGAATAGCTTGCAGAGACAGGTGTGCCATGACACCGGCGCCAAAGACGCACCGCACCGCTACAAACCGCTGTATCCACTGGGACGTACGCGGGACGTGCGTGTAGCTCGGCGCGGCGCTGGAGATGGCTGCCATTACGTAGAACGAAATGCCCGCCACGGCGGCAAAGAGGGTCACGGTGTCATGCTCGCGGAAGCGCTGGACTAGACACGTCTCGGTGAGCCGCACGGTACAGTGAAGAGAAAAGAGCAAAAGTGGCACGCAGGTGAGGAAGGGAGGCGGCGCCGGTGACGACAGTGTAGCCGCAGAGGGCGAGCCGGAGGCAGCACCGCTGTCGCTGTCCATCCAACGAATTCCGAAAAGGAAGGCACCTGTGACAAGGCCTGTGACGTAGAAGGCGATGAAGGATTGCTTGCGAGTGACGCGCCACCTGCCCCACATCGAAGACGCTATCCAGTGAACCGGTGCCGCGCACCAACGAGTGAGGGTAGTTGCCGACACAGCCGAGGAGTGTTTTCCATCTCGATTGCGGTTGGTCTCACCGTCATCTGGAATGGCGGTAGCAGGTGCGCTATGTCCGCCGTACGATGCGAGGTTGGCAAACTCAGCGCAGAAGAGACGCATCAGGAGTGCCAAAAACGATGTCGACCAATACGCCAGCGCGACACGCACGGATAGGCCTTCGATACATTCAAGCCGCATTGGGTAGAGCAGCGCGTCGAGTAAAACCAAAAGCGCTTGTCGGAGGTACGTAGTTGGAGAAGGAAGCAACACGAAGCGAGGGCGATAGAAGGAGAGACCTGGAGTGTCTGGTGGTGGTGGTGGGGGGGGGGGGGGTGGCCGCACGGTCCTAGAGAACTCAGCCCGTGTCAACCCACCACAACACGCCTGTGCATGAGGAGAAGGAAAGCGGTGCAACTAGTATTGTGACGTCCAGCGGCAATGCCGAAAAGGGGAGTCCCTGTGGCGAAGACGCGGAGCAACAAGAAGAACGCAGTAAAGCCGTGAAGGGCCGAAACATCACGGAGGAGAAGGAGAGGGGGTGGGGAGCAGAAGTGAGGTGTAGAGCGTCAATGGTACGCCGAAAGGGAAGCAGAGCCAGCGTGAAGCGCTTCCTGAAGACCAGCGGGAAGTGGCCCTGCGGGTGATTTCGCACTCATGACACAGGGGGCCTCCTTGTTGTTGGTTTGTACATTCGGAGGCCCCTCTTTCTTCTCGCGAAATTGGTCGCCTGCGCTTTTTTTTTACCCTTCTATGTTTATTTTTTAGGCGTTTTGTTTAAAAAACCTCCTAATTTTTTTTGTTGTTTTCCCTTTGTTTTCTTTAAACCTTCTTCTTGTTTTTGCTTTTTGCCGTTTTTTTCTCTTAATTTTTTTTTTTTTTTTTTTTTTTTTTTTTTTTTTTTTTTTTTTGTTTTTTATTTTTTTTTTTTTTTTTTTTTTTTTAATCTTTGGTTGGTTTTGGTTTTCGTTTATTTTTTGGATTTTTTTTTTTGTTCTTTTTGGTGGTTTTGTGCTTTTTTTTTTTTTTTTCCTGTTGGGGGGTTTATTTTTTTTTGTTTTATTTTTTGGTTTTTTTTTATTGTTTTTTTGTTTTTTGTTTTTTTTTTTTTTTT
>NC_009319.2:612337-629881 GCF_000002845.2 Leishmania braziliensis MHOM/BR/75/M2904 | reverse complement strand
AAAAATCTGAAAAAATTTATCGATCGAGAGAGGCGATGGGGGGAGCGCACCGCGTTCTGAAGGGGTTTTGCCGTTTTCCTTTTTTTGTTTATTTGCCTTTTCGCGTTCAGCTGGCGGATGGCAGAGAAAAAAAGTGCAAAGCGGAGACACCGTCAGGGGTGCCTGCGGGCTGCCGTGAAAAATCAAACGAAGAAACGATGTGACCGTGTGTGCCTGTGTGGTGGCTGTGGCGTGGTCGTCGCAAGAAGAGGCCGCAGTGTAGAGAGACGAGTGGCACGGAGGAGAACGAGGCGGGGAAAGAGAAAGCGCGAGAGCCACTTGTGGGTTCGTGCTGCAGAGCGGGTGCGAAACGGCAAAGAAGACGGGGTACAACACTGCCGAGGGAGGCACAATGGAGTCGCCCCACCACCACCACCACCCACCACCCCATGAGCGCGGATAGGTTGCACACCAGCGGAGGGCACAACACGGGATGCTTCAGCAAAACAAGAGAGACGACACCGACGGAGGATGCGCTGAGTGCGCCAGATAGCGCCACACGCAGGCGGACTGCAGGTGTGGGGAAGAGGATAAGATGAGTCTGCATGCGCTGTCACATGTCGGTGCAAAGCAGCACAAGAGGAAGCGGGGGGTACCTACGGGGAAAGAGAGAGAGAAGGGAGGGGCACAAACAGCGCTTGAGCAGCAACGACAAAAGCCGTACGAGCGATGGAAGCCTCATCGCCCGGCTGTACGGCGCGGAGGGGGGAGGCGAGGCGCCGCACAGGCACCCACGCACAACTTTGGGTGGGCGGATGTGCACGACTCCCCGGGGTAGAAGAAGAAGAAACGCCGTCGTCATCGCACGCCCCCCTCTAGCGCAAACCGAGAGGAGGTGAAGCAGCGCTGAAATGCTTCGCACCGCACACGGAGTGCGGCACGTCCTCGAGTGCAACACAGAACAGCACTCCTTCCATCGAGCGCACAAGCCGCTCGGTCTCGTGCTTGCACTTGCAGAGGCCCATTGAACACTTCCGGCACTCCGCCGCAAGCGCCTCCCACAGCGAGGCGTCCGCGGTGGCGTGGGCGGGGGGTAGTGACGTGGTGGAGGTGAGGGACATCTCAGCAGCGCCCTTGCCCTACTCGGCACCGCAGCGCGAGAGCGCCAAGAAGGCCAACGCACTTTTCTCTCGAAAGGGACACGTCTGTGTGTGGGTGTAACCCGCGTGGCCAAGTCCTACGGAGGATGCAGCAGTGCCGCACGCGATGGCGCCGTTGTCGCACGCCACCAGGCGCATACGTATACCAGCGGGGAGGAGGAGGACGACGAGGGAGAAGCAGAAGGGCTGAGGTGACGAGACAGAGAGCGAAGGAAAACGAGAGCCACACGAGGATGCTCCCCAATGCCCTGCGCTGTAACGCATCCGCGCACGCAGAGAGAGAGGGGAGGGGGTCTGCTGCACCCGCAGGTGGATGCTTCACACAAGCGCGCACCTGCCCAGCACTCCACAGCAATGGGCCCGGCTGCTGTAGATGAGCAAAGAATGCGAGGGGAGTGGCAACAAGAAGAAACACCGCGGCGCAGAGGAGCTCTGCAGACCGCCCCGTGCGTCTCTGTCGCTCACCACTCACGTATGCGCACATGCATGCGTACAGCGCAACAGTGACCAGAGCGGTTGGAAGGGCATTGAAAGAGCGGAAGAAACATCTGCAGGCGCGCGTCTTCTCGTGTCTCACCTGTGAGGGAAGACGGAGAGGTGACAGCCACGCGGACATTCGTCGACGCGCGTGCACTGAGGGGGGGAGGGGGGGCGAAGACACGAGAAAAGCCACAAAACATTCCCCACAACACACGACAACTCCACACACACACACACCAGCGGAGGGCTCAAGTGACGTACAGATAAAGCGGCAGCGCCTCTGCGAAGTGAAGAAAAAAAGAGGGCCACCTCCGCAGCGTCTCTGAAAAATATATATAAAAAAGAAATTCACGGCAGTGCCTCAGAAATATAAAAAAGGGGCACACCACGTGCGGTATCTGGCAGATGTTCAAGAACATCCGTCCATCACGCGTGCGCCTGCAAAAAAATAGAATATTATCTATAATCTGTGAGTTTCTGAGATGATAAAAAAAGAGGTCTTTTACGGAGGGGCCTCAAAGAAGAGAAAAAAAGGGGCCACCACGACACGGCCTCGGAAAGAAGAAAAGATGGGGCACATCACGTGCGGTTACTGCAGATGTTGAAGAACACCCATCCCTCACGTGATGTGCCTGCAAAGAAAGGGAGGGAAGTACGGTCTACTATGGGGGGAATCTGAGGTGGGGTGAATTTAATTAAAACCTAAAAAATGACACTGAGGACGTGCACATGGCATCGCCGCTAGTGAACTTAAAAGAGTTGAATGGTGGGAGGCAGGGGATTCACGATGTATGATTGGGCGGCAGCGGTTCTTCCTTGTTCATCACCGATAGGACAGCCAGTGCATGTTCCCCTGGTGTGCAACGGTGGTAAGGGATGTGCGGTAGCGGCCCTTCCTCGTCCATCAGCGATAGGGCAGCCAGTGCCTGTTCGTACTGCGCGCAACGGGGGCAATGGATGTGCGGCAGCGGCCCTTCCTCGTCCATCAGCGATAAGGCATCCAGTGCCTGTTCGTGCTCTGTGCAAAGGGGACAATGAATGAGTGGCAGCGTCGCTGCATCGCTCTCCTCATCCACTGCAGTGTGAGCATCCGTGCGTGGAAGCACGTCGCCCGGACGCACAGTCCCTGCATCGCTCACCACATCCGATGCGCTGTCCGCGACCGTGCGTGGGAGCACATCGCCCGGCGGCAGTGTCGCTGCATCGCTCTCCTCAGTGCACAGGCCTACGCGCCGGAATCGCTCGATCCCGAGTTCCCGTCGCTGGCGCACTCTGAAGCGGATTTCAGCAGCAGAGAAAATGGCCCAGCCGTAGAGACCGAGTAGAGCACCGCCCAGCCGACTTCCGCGATCGGTGCGCTGCTTCTTACAGCGGCACAAGGGGCGGGGGGCGGGGCTCTGCGCCATCGAGTCGTGGTGCATTGTTGGCGAGGCAGGCTTATCAGAGACGCAGAGGGAAGGAGAGAGGCGAGCTGACCAACGCAGGCAAAGAGAAAAAAAGAGAGGGGATACGGAGGGAAGAGCACGGGGAAAGGGTCCCGAGTGTCCACGTGTGTGTGTGCGTCTATGGGTGTGTGTGTCTGTGTGAGTGTGTGAGTGTGTGTGTGTGAGTGTGTGAGTGTGTGTAGGTAGTCAGGCGGGTGGACGTGTGTGCCGAGAGGCAGTGGTTCGTCCGCACACACAAAAAAAAAAATCTGAAAAATTATAGAACGAGAGAGGCGATGGGGGGAGCGCACGGCGTTCTGAAGGAGTTTCGCCGTCTTTTTTTCCTTTTTTGCTTTTTTGTTTTTTTCGCGTTCAGCTGGCGGATGGCAGAGAAAAAAAGTGCAAAGTGGAGACACCTCAGGGGTGCCTGCGGGCTGTCGAGAAGAAAGTCCAACGAAGAAACGATGTGAGCGTGAGCGGGTGTGTGGGCGTGGGGAGTGCGAGGAAAGGCGCTGCATCTTCATCCGTGGGCGTAGAACGGGTACATCGCAGGCATACACGCACGTGGGGAGCAAAGGGGAGACGGAAGGGTGGACGTGAAGGGGGACAAAGAAGAGAGAGCGAGGGATGGGAGGAGGTGGGGGGAGCGGCAGCACGCCAGAGGGAGGATGGCGCCAAGGGAGCCGCCTACGGAAGCAGGGGCGTTGGGGTGTGGTGTCATTCGATCGAAGAGTGGCAAGCACCTTTGCCCGGGGAGGGGGGCTGCAAGGCGGCCCCCTTTCGGGCAGACGGTCTCGGAAGCCGGATTACCAGGCCTGCGCCGCGGATGCCTTCACCGACGCACCCACGCGGAGGGAGAAGGGGAGGAGGATGGCCTTGTACGCGATGCGCAATGATGAAAAGGTGGTGAAACGAAGCACCGAAGGGGTCGCGACTGCCGTACAGAGAAGGCCACAGCGCAGAGTCGAGAGCAGCGATGAAATGACCTTCGCCGCTTAGCTCCAACCCATCCGCGCTGGCGTAGGCGTTCGGCGAACACAAGCGACACGAACAGGGACGAGGACAGAAAAGGAGAAGGCGAAACTTTGAGGAAGAGGGAGGAAGAGCGCAGCGGCACACACGCACACACACATCATAATCAAGCCTACTCGCCCAGCAGACCGTTGATGCGCAGGAACGCCTTCATGTTGGCCTTGCGGCCAGCGAACTTCTCGTACGCAACGTTGGCGTCCACCGAGTTGCCCACAGAGAGCACGCGCGCGCGCAGGTGATCTCCGTTCTCGCGCGTCAGCCCACCGCTCTCCAGGAACCACTCGAGCCCGTCGCAGTCCAACACCCGCGCCCACTCGTACACGTAGTAGTTCGAGGCGTACCCGCCAGCGACAATGTGCAGGAAGTACCCACTGTGGTAGCGCGGCGGAACCTCGGTCATCCCAACTCCAAAGGCCCTCATTGCCGCCTCCTCCGTGGCACGATGCCAGTGGAGATCGAGGTACGCCGCCTTGTCCACCTCGATGGTATGGAGGCCGGCACCGTACGTCTCGGCCGCCTTCATGCAGTCCACCAGCGCCTGCGGGATCGGCTCCTTGGTCTCGTAGTGAAGCGCGTAGTTCTTCAGCACGGCATCGTACATCGCCCAGTGATCGTTGATCTGCGATGGGAACTCGAGGAAGTCACGGGCGACGCTCGTGCCGGAGAGTGTTGAGTACTGGAGGTTGCTTAGCATGCCGTGGAGTCCGTGGCCGAACTCGTGGAAGAGCGTCGTCACGTTGTCACGGGTCAACAAGGCCGGCCTTCCCTCCGCCGGCTTCACAGTGTTCAGCACGTTGTACACGACTGGCTTTCGGCCAAGCAGGGAGGCCTGGCGAACAATGAATGTCATCCACGCACCACCGCGCTTGCCTGCACGCGCGTAGGGGTCGATGCCAAAAATGGCGAGCGACTCGCCCGTGCAGTCGAACATCTCGAGCGTCATCACATCGGGGTGGTACACCGGCAGATCGGTGCGCCGCTGCATCGTCACGCCGTAGAGCTTCTCCGCCGCGTAGAACACGCCGCGCTCAAGGGCGTTGTTCAGCTCAAAGTACGGCTTCGCCTCGTTCTCGTCGAGATCGTACAGCTGCCTGCGCACCCGCTCCGCGTAGTAGCGCCAGTCCCACGGCGCCAGCTCGAAGTCGCCACCCTCCTCGCGGATCATCTGCTGGATGTCAGCGGCCTCCTTCGTCGCCTTTGACGCTGCCGCTTTGCCCATGTCGCGCAGCAACGCCTCCGCAGACGCCGCATCGGCCATCTGGTTCTGGAGCTGCCACTCCGCAAAGCTCTTCTTGCCAAGCAGCGTCGCCCTCCTGAGGCGCAGCTGCGCCATCTCGACCGTGATGGCGGTTGTGCCATTCTCGTCGCCACGTCCGGCGCGCTGCTCGCTCGCCTCGAGCAGGCGGCGGCGCGTCTCGCGGTTCCTCAGTGAAGCGAGCAGCGGCTGCTGCGTCGTGTTCCCAAAGAGGCGCTGCGGTGGACGTCGACACTTCATCCGCTTCAGCTGCAGCAGCGCGTCCTCTCGCGGCAACGGCGTCCCTGTCGCACACGGCCCGCGGAGCTTCGCACCGTTTCCATGGCGGGTCGTGATGCGCACATTGAAGTCGCCGGCAAGTTCTCCGAGCCCTCGGATATTGTCCCATCCTTCGTGCGGAGTGCCGCGCCAGCTTCAGAACGAGTGCGGCGCGCGGCTGGGTTCCCGAGAGCCCCTTGTGAGGTGTCTTCGTCTCCTCGAGGCGCAGCGGGGCACGCGGGTGCGTCTTGGTTTCTCGCCCGAACCTCCTCGCGGCGCTCGCTGCTCAGAGCTCCGGCGACATCGGTCAATCGCATTGGTCTGGCTGGCTCCCGTGCAGGGGAAGGTGGAGTGGGCCCACCCCCTTCTACCAACACAGGGGCTCTTGAGGCGGTTGACCACTTCCACTCTCGCACCCCTGCCGCCCGCACGCCCAGGTGGAAATGACCGCCTTCGCCAGGTCGAAGCTCAGCAGGGCGCTTGGCATCAGCCACAGCTCTCAGCCATCGCATGTGGCCCGCTAGAACCGCTGGTGAGACCGCTGCTCACGTCGCTGCGCTGACATGTGCGGGTCTGTCCGAGTAGATGCACCGCCCTGGCAGACAGGCGCGTCCCCCCTCCCACTCGCCCGCCTGCCGCTCGTGTCATTGTTGGGGAGGGAATCGTCTCGCTGTAGAGCGCCGCGTGTTGCTCACGAAGAACCGTGCCCAGCGGCTGTGTCGGCTGCGTCTTTGCCAGGCCCCCCGCCGACGGCCAGGAAGGAGTCAACCGGCTGCTTGCCTTCTTCGCCTGCCTCCGCCGTTCTCCGCACCTCTGTTTGAGTTGCCGCGGTGCGCAGGGCATCGTCCTGTTTCCCCTTTCTGGTCGTCTGCAGAGTTGTGGTGCGGAAGAGCTCCGCCGTGTGGTGTTTGAGGTCGTCCTCCGCGGCAGTCGCGCCGCCTGTCATGTTCGGTGCAGCCTCCTCGAGCAGTTGACCATTCAGCTGGGTCAAGCTGCCTTGTCGAAAAAAAAGCGAGTATTCCACTTGTGCGATGCCGGTGCCGTACTCTTCCGCACGGTCGCCGTATAGACGCTTCGCCCAAGCCCAGCTATGGTAGGTAGGCGGCTAAGCGGCTGGAACGCCCACCGTCACGGCACCGAGTTCCGCCACGGGTTCCTCGACATCATCCAAGAAGACGGTGTACGTCGCGATCACCGTCTCGACTGGGGGTGAGCGAGTGGAACTTCGCATGGAAAATGGAACCTCGCTGGAGTCGCTCTTTCGCACTGTCCTTCTCCACCTCGCCAAGGAGTGGCACCCCTGATCCGTTCCGCCCTCCAATGGGCGCGCCCTGCTGTCTGCCGCAACACCTAGCAAAGTCGCACAAACACCCGTCACCGCTGCATCTGGCAGCCCTTCTCGTCGCCTCTGTGCAGAGGGTCTGCTCACTGTTTGACCACGCAGACTGCACCTTCTCGCGGAGCGTCTTGTAGTCGATCATACACCCCTCTCCCTGAGCGGCTGCGGGGATTGTACGAACTTTGCCGCGGATTCCTCCGTCCCTATGTCGACCCTGATCGACATTGTGGCGCACCACTGAAAAAGAGTGCTTCACACCGAGTAGTGCGAACGTGTATGTTCAAGCTCTCTTGGTATCGGTGGTCACCAGGAGACCAACAGGGAGTTACCCCTTCGTCCGCCACTCATTGGGTTACACAAATATGTAGAGCGGGAGAGTGAAGAGAGAAAACTAAAGCCCCATACACAGGTGTTCCCATAGCACATGCCGCCATCCTACAACACCTTCTCCACAATGGCAGCGCGTTCCCTGATATCATAGTCGTCATTAGCGTGACACACTGTGCTTCCCTCCTTGATTCCCAGCACAGCTCCTACGGCATACCATTAGTAAGCCCGTCATTTCGATTTTGCAAGCAGAAACACTCCACGCATGTAATGCGCACAAGCAGAAAAAAACTATAAGCGAAAAACAACATTACATCCCCTGCCATAATAGGAGAGACACACAAAGCTCCCAGCCAGCAGGCACTGCAGAACAAAGTCCGCACGTAAGAAGACTTTGTTCTCCTCCTACAAAGGCCTACGTGTGGGACGCCCCCTAATTCTCCTTTCGGCGGTCCACTGGATGAGGAGGCCTTTTGACCCCTCTTTAGACGCTCACATTGTGCACCGTTTCTTCTATTGTTAGTAGCCCCCCGCCTACAGACGGTTTTCTACCCTTTCATATGCCTACACGTAATGGACCAGTCGTTGTGAACATCATCAGATGCCGCACATTGTGCGCCGTTTTTTCCGTTTGCAGAGGCCCTGCCGCAGTGTGGCCCTCTTTTCTCTCCATTGAGAGATTGGCGTTGTGCCCTCTTTTCTCTCTCTTCTGATGCCCAGCCGCTGAGGTCCCTTTGTTCTCGGGTTCCCAGCAGCGGTGCATCAGAAGAGAGAAAAGGGGCTCCACGTCGGAAGGGCCTCTGAAAAACAAAAAAAGAGGGCCGCCACGACAGCGCCTCTGCGAAAAAGAAAAAAGGCCGTGTCGTGGTGGCCCCCTTTTTTCTCTTCTTTGAGGCCCCTCCGTAAAAGACCTCTTTTTTTATCATCTCAGAAACTCACAGATTATAGATAATATTCTATTTTTTTGCAGGCGCACGCGTGATGGACGGATGTTCTTGAACATCTGCCAGATACCGCACGTGGTGTGCCCCTTTTTTATATTTCTGAGGCACTGCCGTGAATTTCTTTTTTATATATATTTTTCAGAGACGCTGCGGAGGTGGCCCTCTTTTTTTCTTCACTTCGCAGAGGCGCTGCCGCTTTATCTGTACGTCACTTGAGCCCTCCGCTGGTGTGTGTGTGTGTGGAGTTGTCGTGTGTTGTGGGGAATGTTTTGTGGCTTTTCTCGTGTCTTCGCCCCCCCTCCCCCCCCTCAGTGCACGCGCGTCGACGAATGTCCGCGTGGCTGTCACCTCTCCGTCTTCCCTCACAGGTGAGACACGAGAAGACGCGCGCCTGCAGATGTTTCTTCCGCTCTTTCAATGCCCTTCCAACCGCTCTGGTCACTGTTGCGCTGTACGCATGCATGTGCGCATACGTGAGTGGTGAGCGACAGAGACGCACGGGGCGGTCTGCAGAGCTCCTCTGCGCCGCGGTGTTTCTTCTTGTTGCCACTCCCCTCGCATTCTTTGCTCATCTACAGCAGCCGGGCCCATTGCTGTGGAGTGCTGGGCAGGTGCGCGCTTGTGTGAAGCATCCACCTGCGGGTGCAGCAGACCCCCTCCCCTCTCTCTCTGCGTGCGCGGATGCGTTACAGCGCAGGGCATTGGGGAGCATCCTCGTGTGGCTCTCGTTCTCCTTCGCTCTCTGTCTCGTCACCTCAGCCCTTCTGCTTCTCCCTCGTCGTCCTCCTCCTCCCCGCTGGTATACGTATGCGCCTGGTGGCGTGCGACAACGGCGCCATCGCGTGCGGCACTGCTGCATCCTCCGTAGGACTTGGCCACGCGGGTTACACCCACACACAGACGTGTCCCTTTCGAGAGAAAAGTGCGTTGGCCTTCTTGGCGCTCTCGCGCTGCGGTGCCGAGTAGGGCGAGGGCGCTGCTGAGATGTCCCTCACCTCCACCACGTCACTACCCCCCGCCCACGCCACCGCGGACGCCTCGCTGTGGGAGGCGCTTGCGGCGGAGTGCCGGAAGTGTTCAATGGGCCTCTGCAAGTGCAAGCACGAGACCGAGCGGCTTGTGCGCTCGATGGAAGGAGTGCTGTTCTGTGTTGCACTCGAGGACGTGCCGCACTCCGTGTGCGGTGCGAAGCATTTCAGCGCTGCTTCACCTCCTCTCGGTTTGCGCTAGAGGGGGGCGTGCGATGACGACGGCGTTTCTTCTTCTTCTACCCCGGGGAGTCGTGCACATCCGCCCACCCAAAGTTGTGCGTGGGTGCCTGTGCGGCGCCTCGCCTCCCCCCTCCGCGCCGTACAGCCGGGCGATGAGGCTTCCATCGCTCGTACGGCTTTTGTCGTTGCTGCTCAAGCGCTGTTTGTGCCCCTCCCTTCTCTCTCTCTTTCCCCGTAGGTACCCCCCGCTTCCTCTTGTGCTGCTTTGCACCGACATGTGACAGCGCATGCAGACTCATCTTATCCTCTTCCCCACACCTGCAGTCCGCCTGCGTGTGGCGCTATCTGGCGCACTCAGCGCATCCTCCGTCGGTGTCGTCTCTCTTGTTTTGCTGAAGCATCCCGTGTTGTGCCCTCCGCTGGTGTGCAACCTATCCGCGCTCATGGGGTGGTGGGTGGTGGTGGTGGTGGTGGTGGTGGGGCGACTCCATTGTGCCTCCCTCGGCAGTGTTGTACCCCGTCTTCTTTGCCGTTTCGCACCCGCTCTGCAGCACGAACCCACAAGTGGCTCTCGCGCTTTCTCTTTCCCCGCCTCGTTCTCCTCCGTGCCACTCGTCTCTCTACACTGCGGCCTCTTCTTGCGACGACCACGCCACAGCCACCACACAGGCACACACGGTCACATCGTTTCTTCGTTTGATTTTTCACGGCAGCCCGCAGGCACCCCTGACGGTGTCTCCGCTTTGCACTTTTTTTCTCTGCCATCCGCCAGCTGAACGCGAAAAGGCAAATAAACAAAAAAAGGAAAACGGCAAAACCCCTTCAGAACGCGGTGCGCTCCCCCCATCGCCTCTCTCGATCGATAAATTTTTTCAGATTTTTCTTTTGCGTGTGCGGGAGGGACCACTGCCTCTCGGCACACACGTCCCCCCCGCCTGACTGCCTACACCCGCACACACACACACACCCATAGACGCACATACACACAGTGGACACTCGGGACCCTTTCCCCGTGCTCTTCCCTCCGTATCACCTCTCTTTTTTCTCATTGCCTGCGTTGGTCAGCTCGCCTCTCTCCTTCCCTCTGCGTTCCTCTTAAGCGTACCTCTCCCACAATGCACCACGACTCGATGGCGCAGAGCCCCCCCTTCCCATCGCGCCGCCTTTGCCAATGCTCCCCCCGCCGGACGGAAAGTTATCTTACGAAATAAGGGAGACAACAGTTGGAGGCGTGAAGAAGGTGGAGTGCATATGGGTTGGGCCTGTAACTCACGAGGCGCGTTCAGCCCAAGAGGTGTTGCCGCTGCGGCCGGTGAGTCGCCCCTCTGTCACCCATTGAGGGAGACGCCCCGTCCCCCGCCCCTTGTTCCGCTGTGAGAAGCAGCGTGCGAACGGTGTCAAGCGGCGGCGTGTCAGCCGACGCAGACACCGCGGTCGGCGCATTACCTGTACTGCGGCAAGCCACTGCAGAGACCGCTGTGTGCCCTTTATTCTCGCTCGACTTTGGCGCGACAGCCTCTCCAGTGAGGCGAGCGGGCAGGCGAAGAAGGCAAGCAGCCGGTTAACCCCTTCCTGGCCGTCGGCGGGGGGCCTGGCAAAGACGCAGCCGACACAGTCGCTGGGCACGGTTCTTCGTGAGCAACACGTGGCGCTCTACAGCGAGACGATTCCCTCCCCAACAATGACACGAGCGGCAGGCGGGCGAGTGGGAGGGGGGACGCGCCTGTCTGCCAGGGCGGTGCATCTACTCGGACAGACCCGCACATGTCAGCGCAGCGACGTGAGCAGCGGTCTCACCAGCGGTTCTAGCGGGCCACATGCGATGGCTGAGAGCTGTGGCTGATGCCAAGCGCCCTGCTGAGCTTCGACCTGGCGAAGGCGGTCATTTCCACCTGGGCGTGCGGGCGGCAGGGGTGCGAGAGTGGAAGTGGTCAACCGCCTCAAGAGCCCCTGTGTTGGTAGAAGGGGGTGGGCCCACTCCACCTTCCCCTGCACGGGAGCCAGCCAGACCAATGCGATTGACCGATGTCGCCGGAGCTCTGAGCAGCGAGCGCCGCGAGGAGGTTCGGGCGAGAAACCAAGACGCACCCGCGTGCCCCGCTGCGCCTCGAGGAGACGAAGACACCTCACAAGGAGTTCTCGGGAACCCAGCCGCGCGCCGCACTCGTCCTGAAGCTGGCGCGGCACTCCGCACGAAGGATGGGACAATATCCGAGGGCTCGGAGAACTTGCCGGCGACTTCAATGTGCGCATCACGACCCGCCATGGAAACGGTGCGAAGCTCCGCGGGCCGTGTGCGACAGGGGCGCCGTTGCCGCGAGAGGACGCGCTGCTGCAGCTGAAGCGGATGAAGTGTCGACGTCCACCGCAGCGCCTCTTTGGGAACACGACGCAGCAGCCGCTGCTCGCTTCACTGAGGAACCGCGAGACGCGCCGCCGCCTGCTCGAGGCGAGCGAGCAGCGCGCCGGACGTGGCGACGAGAATGGCACAACCGCCATCACGGTCGAGATGGCGCAGCTGCGCCTCAGGAGGGCGACGCTGCTTGGCAAGAAGAGCTTTGCGGAGTGGCAGCTCCAGAACCAGATGGCCGATCCGGCGTCTGCGGAGGCGTTGCTGCGCGACATGGGCAAAGCGGCAGCGTCAAAGGCGACGAAGGAGGCCGCTGACATCCAGCAGATGATCCGCGAGGAGGGTGGCGACTTCGAGCTGGCGTCATGGGACTGGCGCTACTACGCGGAGCGGGTGCGCAGGCAGCTGTACGATCTCGACGAGAACGAGGCGAAGCCGTACTTTGAGCTGAACAACGCCCTTGAGCGCGGCGTGTTCTACGCGGCGGAGAAGCTCTACGGCGTGACGATGCAGCGGCGCACCGATCTGCCGGTGTACCACCCCGATGTGATGACGCTCGAGATGTTCGACTGCACGGGCGAGTCGCTCGCCATTTTTGGCATCGACCCCTACGCGCGTGCAGGCAAGCGCGGTGGTGCGTGGATGACATTCATTGTTCGCCAGGCCTCCCTGCTTGGCCGAAAGCCAGTCGTGTACAACGTGCTGAACACTGTGAAGCCGGCGGAGGGAAGGCCGGCCTTGTTGACCCGTGACAACGTGACGACGCTCTTCCACGAGTTCGGCCACGGACTCCACGGCATGCTAAGCAACCTCCCGTACTCAACACTCTCCGGCACGAGCGTCGCCCGTGACTTCCTCGAGTTCCCATCGCAGATCAACGAGCACTGGGCGATGTACGATGCCGTGCTGAAGAACTACGCGCTTCACTACGAGACCAAGGAGCCGATCCCGCAGGCGCTGGTGGACCGCATGAAGGCGGCCGAGACGTACGGTGCCGGCCTCCATACCATCGAGGTGGACAAGGCGGCGTACCTCGATCTCCACTGGCATCGTGCCACGGAGGAGGCGGCAATGAGGGCCTTTGGAGTTGGGATGACCGAGGTGCCGCCGCGCTACCACAGTGGGTACTTCCTGCACATTGTCGCTGGCGGGTACGCCTCGAACTACTACGTGTACGAGTGGGCGCGGGTGTTGGACTGCGACGGGCTCGAGTGGTTCCTGGAGAGCGGTGGGCTGACGCGCGAGAACGGAGATCACCTGCGCGCGCGCGTGCTCTCTGTGGGCAACTCGGTGGACGCCAACGTTGCGTACGAGAAGTTCGCTGGCCGCAAGGCCAACATGAAGGCGTTCCTGCGCATCAACGGTCTGCTGGGCGAGTAGGCTTGATTATGATGTGTGTGTGCGTGTGTGCCGCTGCGCTCTTCCTCCCTCTTCCTCAAAGTTTCGCCTTCTCGCCTTTTCTGTCCTCGTTCCTGTTCGTGTCGCTTGTGTTCGCCGAACGCCTACGCCAGCGCGGATGGGTTGGAGCTAAGCGGCGAAGGTCATTTCATCGCTGCTCTCGACTCTGCGCTGCGGCCTTCTCTGTACGGCAGTCGCGACCCCTTCGGTGCTTCGTTTCACCACCTTTTCATCATTGCGCATCGCGTACAAGGCCATCCTCCTCCCCTTCTCCCTCCGCGTGGGTGCGTCGCTGAAGGCATCCGTGGCGCAGGCCTGGTAATCCGGCTTCCGAGACCGTCTGCCCGAAAGGGGGCCGCCTTGCAGCCCCCCTCCCCGGGCAAAGGTGCTTGCCACTCTTCGATCGAATGACACCACACCCCAACGCCCCTGCTTCCGTAGACGGCTCCCTTGGCGCCATCCTCCCTCTGGCGTGCTGCCGCTCCCCCCACCTCCTCCCATCCCTCGCTCTCTCTCCTTTGTCTCCCTTCACGTCCACCCTTCCGTCTCCCCTTTGCTCCCCACGTGCGTGTATGCCTGTGATGTACCCGTTCTACGCCTACGGATGAAGATGCAGCGCCTTTCCTCGCACTCCCCACGCCCACACACTCACTCACGCTCACATCGTTTCTTCGTTGGACTTTCTTCTCGACAGCCCGCAGGCCCCCCTGAGGTGTCTCCACTTTGTGCTTTTTTTCTCTGCCATCCGCCAGCTGAACGCGAAAAAACAAAAAGGGAAAAAAAGACGGCGAAACTCCTTCAGAACGCCGTGCGCTCCCCCCATCGCCTCTCTCGATTGATAAATTTTTTAGATTTTTCTTTTGCGTGTGCAGACGAACCACTGCCTCTCGGCACACACGTCCACCCGCCTGACTACCTACACCCGCACACACTCACACACTCACACAGACATACACGCACCCATAGACGCACACACGCACACACACACACACACACACGTGGACACTCGGGACCCTTTCCCCGTGCTCTTCCCTCCGTATCCCCTCTCTTTTTTCTCTTTGCCTGCGTTGGTCAGCTCGCCTCTCTCCTTCCCTCTGCGTTCCTCATACGCCTGCCTCGCCCACAATGCACCACTACTCGATGGAGCAGAGCCCCACCCCCCGCCCCGCTCGCCTCTCGCCGCCTTTGGCCCTCTTCCCTTTGCGGAAATTAACGGAGTGGTCCAAACTAATTTGGACAACAGTTAGAGGCGTGAAGAAGGCGGAGTGCGCGAGTGATGTGCCCGCAACAGACGAGGCACGTCCAGCCCCTGAGGTGGTGCCGCTGCGGCCGGTGAGTGGCCCCTCTGACAGCCGTTGTGAGACACGCCCCGTCCCCCGCCCCTTGTTCCGCTGTGAGAAGCAGCGTGCGAACGGTGTCAAGCGGCGGCGTGTCAGCCGACGCAGATACCGCGGTCGGCGCATTACCTGTTCTGCGGCAAGCCACTGCAGAGACCGCTGTGTGCCATTTATTCTCGCTCGACTTCTGCGCGACACCCTGTCCAGTGAGGCGAGCGGGCAGGCGAAGAAGGCAAGCAGCCGGTTGACTCCTTCCTGGCCGTCGGCGGGGGGCCTGGCAAAGACGCAGCCGACACAGCCGCTGGGCACGGTTCTTCGTGAGCAACACGCGGCGCTCTACAGCGAGACGATTCCCTCCCCAACAATGACACGAGCGGCAGGCGGGCGGGTGGGAGGGGGGCGCGCCTGTCTGCCAGGGCGGTGCATCTACTCGGACAGACCCGCACATGTCAGCACGGTGACATGATCAGCGGTCTCACCAGCGGTTCTAGCGGGCCACTTGCGATGGTTGAGAGCTGTGGCGGATGCCAAGCACCCTGCTGAGCTTCGACCTGGAGAAGGCGGCCATTTCCACTTGGGCGTGCGGGCGGCAGGGGTGCGAGAGTGGAAGTGGTCAACCGCCTCAAGAGCCCCTGTGTTGGTAGAAGGGGGTGGGCCCACTCCACCTTCCCCTGCACGGGAGCCAGCCAGACCAATGCGATTGATCGATTTCGCCGGAGCTCTGAGCAGCGAGCGCCGCGAGGAGGTTCGGGCGAGAAACCAAGACGCACCCGTCTGCCCCGCTGCGCCTTGAGGAGACGAAGACACCTCACAAGGAGTTCTCGGGAACCCAGCCGCGCGCCGCACTCGTCCTGAAGCTGGCGTGGCACTCCGCACGAAGGATGGGACAATATCCGAGGGCTCGGAGAACTTGCCGGCGACTTCAATGTGCGCATCACGACCCGCCATGGAAACGGTGCGAAGCTCCGCGGGCCGTGTGCGACAGGGGCGCCGTTGCCGCGAGAGGACGCGCTGCTGCAGCTGAAGCGGATGAAGTGTCGACGTCCACCGCAGCGCCTCTTTGTGGACGTGACGCGCAGGTGCAGGAGTGCGCCCGCCAAGCCGGTTCGGCGGAGGCCAGTCGCAAGGGCGGGCTGCGAACCCGCTGACAAACTATGGGTACCTCACAGCGAAGCACTCGGCACACGCAGAGCCCCGAGCGGCGATGCTGTTTCTGCAGCCCCTGCTCTCAGAAGGGCTGGTGAGCGCCAGAGGCCGGACACTGCGCATCGCACCGGCCACGGGTCAGTCTGCAATCGTGGCAGCACAGGGGACGCACCACGGCTTCGGCGGAGTCGGAAGAGGCCACTGGCTTAACTGGCCGCGCGCGCACACAAGAAGCCTCTACTTATCAGAGGGGGCGTAGATGCGGCGCTCTTTTACATTGCAATCCAGCAAAACTTGGTGAATGGCCTGCCGCGCAGTCTCGCCAAGGACTGCGGCACCACTCGAGGTGCCACGCGCCGCCCCGCCGACGACTCGGCACTGCCTTTACTCGGGCCTGAGAAGTCTCCGCTATGCGAGCAGGCACTTGAATGGCCGTCCCCGCTGGTGGAAACGCGGTCTGGAGGGTGACAGACTTCTCTCAGCTGTTGTCTTGTCTGCAGGGCTCAGCGCGGGATCAGCGCCCTTTAAAGCAACCGTGGAGGAAGAGCTGCTGCGGAGGGCTTCTATGCCGGTGCTGGGCCCTTTTCTGCTCCGCAGTCGACGTGCTGGGAAGCCCACACCTCCGCGAAGAACCCAGGGGAATCTTCCCTCAGTTTCCTTGCTACCACCGGCTCTGAGAGCACCTACACTGTGTGATGCACATAATACTGGACACGATACCAAGTGAAACATTCAAACATTCACCCGCAGAGACGTGCGACGTCGGAAGAATGTGGTTTAGTCCTGACTAAACATGTGTTAGAAGGGCACATCTGACCTGTGAGTGTAGCGAAGACACGCCGAAATCTGCTCCACAACTGCACCGAAACGCTGAAGAGCTGTCAGTGGCTCTCCGAAACGGGATCACTATACGGGACATTCCTTCAACGCTTTGCATACCCTTGCTACCCTAACGTCCCTGTGAAGAGCCAGGGTACACGTGTTAGGGTTAGGGTGCGGGCATTTTCTACCACTCCTTCCTATCCTTGCGACACCCTCTTCCACTGTACCGGAGAAATCCTCCTGAGGGCGAGTGGCAGGGTACACGGGTTAGGGTTAGGGTTAGGGTTAGGGTTAGGGTTAGGGTTAGGGTTAGGGTTAGGGTTAGGGTTAGGGTTAGGGTTAGGGTTCCATTGGCGGCGTGTAAAACCACAAAGGCAATCGAATGGCACTTGACCTTATAGTTGGCCGGGTTAATTTGTCTGGGCAAAAGAACTGGAAGGGGGATGGGGGTGGTTGGTGGGATGTGGTGATGGATTTGCGAAATATACAGGCTGGGTGCCATAATGTTTCCCGATTGGAAATTATGGCCACAGGTCGGATATGTGTTTCTGTTATGAATGATTACTTTCTATTGTCCCTTTATTTCTTCTCTAATGTGTTATTCATAAATGAAGTAATCCACTCTAAGTGTTGATGCGGCCCGCGACGAAAAAACGTCCCTGCGACACAAGCGCACGTTTTCCCTTTCCTCCCACTCACCCACATCACAAATGTCCGACAAACAGGAACGCCTCACAGAGGCAGAGCTGGACAGGACACTAAAAGTTTACCTTGCGCACAAGGCAACCCGTTCCATGGCGGAAATTGCAAAGAAGCAATACATGGAGGGCAAAACGAACACAAGCGAGTTCCTGGAAATGACAGCGGCAATGGCGGACTCCTTGTGGGAAAAAGCCGGCGAAAAAGGAGCCCCATCAATAGACGTCAAGAAGGAGATGATGGAGGCTCACAATATTTTCGCAGACAAGGAGCTTCAAGAGGTGATGGACATGGAGGAGAAGAGGAAGGAAACCCGGGCGAAGATCAAAGCGACAAAGGACCCATTGGAGGGATATAAAACCAAGGTCGAATCGGCGATCCTG
>NC_009319.2:591450-612237 GCF_000002845.2 Leishmania braziliensis MHOM/BR/75/M2904 | reverse complement strand
GGTTTTTTTTAAAAAAACCTTTCGGGTTTATGGGGTTCACCCGGGGGGAGGAAATTTTCCCCCAAAAATTCTTGCCCCTTAAAATTCTTCCAAGAAAAGTTACTAAGGTGACATCTTCCCCCAGTTCTGTTTAGGACTATGGAATAAAAGCGGGAAGGTTTACATCGGGGGTGTGAATAGCACGAAAAAATTTGGCTGTGAAACCAGACAAAATGAAGAAACGTTTTGACAGACATAGTACTAACGGGAGTTTTCAGGTGGGCGACTCTGTGCTGGTATTACTGCCTGTCCCTGGGTCTGCTCTACAAGTATCCAGTGGAACGAAAACTGAGTGACACCAATTACGTTATTCGTACCACAGATCGTAGGAAGAAAACTCGTGTTTGCCACATTAACATGCTTAAAGCATATGTAGGCAGATCCAGTGATGCTAAAAATAATTCTGTTGTCCCAGTTGCACTTGTGTCTAGTGTTGAGTCTGAATTGGATGGATGGGTTGCTCGTGAGGAAATGGCAGTACCACCCAGACTTTCAAATTCAGAAATAATAAAAGGGTTAGATGAGCATTTATCTTACCTTGATAATTCCCATCGAAAAGCTCTTGTACAGTTGTTAACCCAGTTTTCATCTCTCTTCTCTGACACCCTCACTCAAACCAACGTGTTGTTTCACGATATTGAAATTGTGAATTCTTCTCCCATTAAACAGCATCCATATCGGGTTAATCCATGGAAGAGAGAGGAGATGAAAAAAGAGGTGGAGTACCTGTTGCAGAATGGCCTTGCAGTACCAAGTTCAAGCCCGTGGAGCTCGCCCTGTCTTTTGATGCCAAAGACAGACGGCACATTCAGGTTTTGCACAGACTATCCCTCATTCGTCGCGCGAGATTGGGCGCGTGCGCGATACACATACCCTTCTATGTGAAGTACAGAGGCGTAGGGCTGAGAACACCGCGCAACGGTCGTTGTCGTCGCACCTTGTCTGCTTGCGAACCTTCACCTGCTTTTGCTTTCTGCCGTTTTGTCGTCTCTATTTTTTGCTGAGATGGTTGCGCAGCCTAGTGAGTAGGGAAAAGATGAGCGAGGAACGCTCGACGCTAAGACCCAAGGCAGGTACTGGACAACGAAGCAGCATGCAGAAAATGGAAGACAAGAGAACGCACAAGCCGATCAAGGAGGAAGACACGGGTGAGGTGGGAAAGTGTAGGGAGAAAGCTGTGGAGGGAGAGCTGGGTGCGCGCGCCCGCGATCCACTTCCATTGCCGAGCTAGTAAAGAAGGAGCCGATAGTATCGGTGCGTTGTCACTGGCGACACAAAGCAGCAACGTCAGCTGTAGCACTGTCGCCTGTGCCGTTTGGCCCTGACATGTTTCTCCGTGTGTGTTGCAGCAGTGGGAATGACAACGGACACACGTGCCGTGTAGTCGCCTCTTCCTTCCTTGACTCTCCCACGCCCCCCCCCCCCAAAGCCTCGTTCTGTCTTCTTGGAAGGCTCTCGATTGCAGCACAAGAGAAAGAAGACCCCCCCTTTCCACACACAGTCACTCAGACAACACACAACAACAACAACAACAACAACGGCACCAAAGCCTTGGCATACTCGTAACCAACAGGACAGGCAGGCGCACATACATAATCACGTTCTCGCAACGGCGAACACAGAGGTCACCTCGTACGCAAACGCGCGACGCGGGACGACGACCCCCCCTCTCGCTCAGCCTCAGCATTCCTCGCACTCCATTGGGAGCTGCGTTAGTGATGAGGGTGATGCGCGGGGGGCTCCTTGCGGCGGATGTCCGGCTCTGGATCGCCTGGCTGCCAAAGGTAGCTAGCTAGGAAGTTCGTGCCGCCCCAGCGGACGTTCAGCTTGTTCTCTGCCACTTCCTGTTGCAGTTGCTCGTACTTGATAGCGTGATCAGGGTCATCCAGGTCGAGCTGCCTAAAAAGAAAGTTGGAGGCCATAGCCCGTTTGCCAACCTGAGCGATGCGCGTGCGCTGGCCGAACGTGACGTCGAAAGTCCAGTAGAAGGCGACGGGAAAGATGGCGCAAAAGAAAAAAAGAAACTGACTCTTTCCATCCTTCACCTTGGCAAAAGGCTGACCCCACCAGCCGGGGTTGATGGCGATGGGATAGAAGGGAGGTGCATTCGCGTCACCGTGCTCACCAGGCACACGCGCGTACCGACGCGCCACACGGCGCATCATGCCATTCCGACGAGCCTGCATCTCTGTCAAAACCTCCGTTGCTGCTCTGGCTGCCTGTTCTCTTCTTCTCCTTGTGAATTTGCTTTGCTCCCTCAACTGAAGTTGCACCAGGCAACTTCTGTACCACAAACTGCGTCACAACGAGGTGGAGACACGGGGTGAGCCTAGACGGGCTCGTCTGGTTTGGTCGTTGTGTTTTCCTTCTCTCTCTCTCTATCGATCCCCTTTTTTCTGCGTATGCGAGAGACTTCAATGTCCCTTGAGCCAATCCTATTCAATCTCCCAGCCTGCGATGTATGTATGCGTGCCCCCCACTTTCGCTTCTAGGGAGGAGGAGAATGCAGGGAGAGTCGTGTTGGGGCTTTCGAGGTTCAGTGTGAACTGTGAGTCACTGCAGAAGCACGGGAAAGAGGAAGAAGGGAATGCCAGGAGAGGTAAGTATGGTGGTGGTGTTTTTTTTTTCTGTGAAGGCTATGCCCGCCGTCCACCTGAGCGAGCGAGCGAGAGAGTGATGTAGAAGAAAAGCAAAGGCGTCATGGAGTGCAGAAGTGCATGCCAAACAGTGGGTGAGGCACACGTCAAGCGGATGCCTTTTATGTGTGTGTGTGTGTGTGTGTGTGTGTGTGTGAGACTGTGGCTGTAGCGGAGCCGCTCTTGGACACTCGTCTTCACAAAGACACACGTGCCATAGCTGATCATACATAGACGCACTGATGTCCTGGCGTCCTCCGTGAGTACGCAACTGGCTCCGCTGAGTCCAGGAGTGCTCCTCCTGCGGCGGGCAAGTGCAACCCATCAACCCACTCTCCATAGAGCAAGCGATCAACAAAAGACGCCTCATGGGCATCATAAGTAAGCAGTAGCTATAGTACTGCGGAACAGCTCTTTCCAGTTCTTTTCTCATATGCCTGTGGGGCGCGCTCGAGATGACTGGCGCAGTTATTGTCGTCTTCTTCGGCTTCCTCCTTCCCCTCCCCCCTCACAGTTTGGCAGTGACAGGAATGGTAAAGGGACGAGAAAGAAAGTAAAGCGGAGGAAAGACGTGTGTGCGGGCGTCTGGTACACGTACAGAACAAATGTGTCTAACACGAACAAAGGGGGTGGGGCGGAAAACCATACTCTTGATGATGAAGTAGACGATGTACAAGATGAGGAGGTGAAGAAGAGAGGGAGACAGAGGCAGAGAGAGGGGAGGGGAGGAAGAGGTTCGTGCGGGAACAAGGGGGAAAGGCGACGAAGAAAAAGCCGTTCGTAAATGAGGAGTCGGAGCGGAGGAGGAGGGGTGGGGGTGGGGGCAAACAAAAAAAAACTCTCGCGCGCTATGGCGCTGTACATATCGTCGAAGTAAGACAGAGACTACGCGATGAGTGTCGATTACACAGCCTCCCACCCGCCCACCGAGCCAAAAAAGAAAAAAAGGAGCCAGACAGAAGAGTGAGGGCAAACACACGCACACGCACACACACACACACACACGGACATCAACGCAAATACAACTGAGCGACGGCTCATCCACAGCCTCATGCAGTGCCGCCAAGAGAGGGAGAGGAAAGGGGAATCGAAAAACACACATGAAGCAGCAACTTTATGAGTACAAGGCCTATATTTGACTGTAGTATATATGTGGGCCCACGCACGCGCATGCCATTCGGCGACGTGGAAGGGAGAGGGGAAGGGGGAGTAACCCGCAAACGGCTCCTCGCTTGCCCCTCAAGAGAAATTGCGCTTTGTAATGAAGACAGACGGCGCCCCAGTTACGGCGCGACAGGCATGCGGTAAGTTGCGCATGGCCACATACGAAGCCGGAAGCGCTGCGGGAGCGGCGGCGGCGGCGGTGCCACTCGCTGGCCCTCTCGCACTTGCGTCCGTGCGCGTTAGTGGCGTGTGATAGTGGTGCCCTTTCGGTGAGCTTAGAGAGGAGCCGATATCACTAAGGTCCACCTTGCGGCCGACAGTGTTGGCGGAGCCGTGAGGCATGCTGTGCACACCAGGCGGCGAGCCTGTCGGCGGACCGCCAGCTTGAGTCGGCGTCCAGCGTCCCGCATAGCAGGGCTGGTATGGCATCGCTACCTGCCCCTGCATCGTCGCGGTTGACAGGGTCAGTCTAGCCAACCGGGTCTCAATGGACTCGGAGAGAAAGTTGATCAGGTCATGCAGTTGCTTGTCCAGCCGCTGCAGCAGCTTTGCTTCAACCTTTTTCATGTGCTTCTGCAGCTTGTGGTCTAGCACGGACTCCACATAGGCGCGTAAAACATCCTCAGGAAAGTCGACCATTATGCTGCGGTGCGTCAGTCGCTGATCTGGCACAGCTACCTGTAACGCGAGGAGCTTGGCGTCAGCGTCGACGACCGGTGGAGGTGCAGCGGCTGCAGCACTCATCTTTCGCGTTTCCTCGTATCGCTGCTCCGCCTCCCTGCGGCGCTCCATCGCCTGCTGCAGCACTACGCGTCTAACCATGGTGAGATCATCGCGCTGGTACTGCACAGCCTCGTTCAGCGCCGCAACTGCTTGCTCCAGCGCACCTAGACGCGCACTGTGCAAGGAACAGAGCTCTACTGCCGAGGAGGGCACCGCAGGCGGTGCCCAACCTCCCAAAGCCATCGGTGAGGTGCTCATTGGGGTTGGCTGGGGGGTTTGGCTACCTTCCGGCTGTGCAGACCCCTTGTTGCGGCTGCGCCTTCCTCGGTCATCGCGGTTTCGACGGCGACTGCTGCTGCGACAGTGATGCCGGCGGTTGTGGTGACGTGCGGTCGGCTTGTCCTCGCCATTGTCGTCGCCCTTACCATCGGCGTTCCCTTCTCGATTATCTCCGCGCTGCTGTGCTGCGGAAGCATCGGCCTCGCTCCCACTGCCCAACGATTTAGCGGGCGGCTCCTGTGGCATGTGCAAGAGCAAGCTCTTTCCCGGGGAGACGATCTTGATTGGCTTCAGCATCTTGATGTCGTCGTCGAGGTCACGGAGTAGTTGGCTCATGCGGCTGCAGCTGCGAGTTTCTCCCGGCGAGCGACCGACAGCGCTGCCGTTTGTGCAATCGCCACGGTGCACTGACGCAGACAGCCCAGAGCCGATGAACACCTCAACATCTGCCGAACGAGCGCCGCGAGGGGTGGGTGTCGAGGCGGTAGCTGCGCCAGGCAGCACCGACGTCGGCGGGGCCAGTCGTGGTAGAGGGCTTCTGTCCAAGCTGCCAGCAGCACCGGCTGGTCGCAATGCGGATGCCGGAGAAGACATGTGGGGCAACACCGTAGCGGCAGATGGGCGCGGAGAAACGGATTCTCCACGAAGAAAGTCATCCATTGACGCTGCGGCGCGTTCTACTAGTTGGCTGGGCGCGCCGTAACGCGAGCCAGGGTCATTCTCCAGGAGCACAATTTTGTTCATGTACGTTGGGCCTGGGCCGAAGGTGTCCATGATCCTGTAGCGCACGTATCGGTGCTCTTGCGGGATTGCACGCGGAAGCTTCCACACCTGGGTACCAGCTCCAGGTAGTGCTTGACATACAAGGAGAACGCTCATCGTGTCTGGTGACGCGCCAGACGCGATCTCGACCATGCGGGGATTGGTAAGGTAGTCTTGCCACACGTGCCAGCCGGCGTATTGTAGCGGTGGGTGAGACGCAGAGAGGTACACCGTCACGTGTTGCGGGGCATCACCGGTGACCCAAAGTTGGTCTTCGCGGAGCTGCAGCAGGTGGGAGGCGGTGCTGGCGACGTGCGCCGCCTCGTGAGACACCTCGGCGATCTGAGCTCCATTCTCTTCAAGCGCCCAGTTGATGCCGGACATGAGCAGATGCCCAGAAAAAGTGGGCACCTGCGAATAGCACAAGCAAGAGAGAGAAATATGCCTCTCGAATGCGGTAAAGTTAAGGCGCAAAGGCTCGAGTTCAGGGTACGCTACACAGAGCGTCGAGGGTGCTAGGCACAGAGCTGCGCCGCTTCTGCTGCCGCGGATGTGTATTTGAAGGAGTGGGAGACCTAAGCTTCCTGAGAGAGAGAGAGAGACGATGCGTTGGAGAGTGAAATAGCGGGATGTAGGTACCGACGCGGGTGAGGGGAGAGAGGAGTAACTTGAGAGCTCCTGACACTCGCTACTGTCTCTTTTCCTTTCACGTCGACGCCTCGTCTTGCGCACGCACTTGTCCTTCTCTACGTATATGGATGGGCGCTGCTGTCCGTAGAAGAGGGAAAAGTAGCGGGGCAGGAACACAGGACACGGCGCGAGCGCGTGCCGAGAAGTCACGGGAACGGTGAAAAGAAGGGTGAGAAAGACCATCACCCCATTGGGGCGGCACAGCAGCAGCGACAGCACACCGCACCAGCGAGTCCGTGCGGGCGTATATGTGGAGTGTTGGACAGGGGGTGTGCAGGAAAGGGGAAGGAGGGAGGGCGGGAAGAAGAAAGCGGAGACGAATAGAAGAGGCAAGCGAGAAAGGAAGACTTGAGACAAGGCGTGTCTTTGAGTGACTGCCTTGGGGGCACACATCAGTGGTGGCCCGCACGCTTGCGCGTGCCGTCTAAGTCGGTGCGTGAGGAGAGAGAAAAAGCGAGAGGAAAGGGCGAGGGCTGGTGGTGGCCAAGCCGCTGCTACGCTTCAACATACATTGCAGCTTTCAAGTCTGCACCACAAGCACACACCCGCCTCTGCTTCCCTAAAGTGGGAGAAATGCACGCCGGGTGTGCTTCACTCAACGCTGAAGGCGTCTAATGGGCCGCGGCACTCTCCTTGGGTCCCCTTCCCCCCCACCCAGAGCAAAAAACAAACAAACAAAAAATCGCCCTCCGCTCAGCGGTGTGCGCAGCCGTAAGAGGGGAGGGGGGATGAGGCGCTGAGAGGCGAAAGTAGACCTCTCCTAACTTGCCGCGTACGTGCCGTATTGGGCCTCTTTGGCTGTTGCTTCTTCCATGTAGATGCGTGCTGAAGAGGCGCGCTGATGACTCCCCCTTTCGATGCATCGAAAAGGGGAGACAGATGTAAGGCTCGAGGGTGCAGAGAGGCACACACGCGGCAGAGAGAAGGCTGTCGAGAACAAGAGGGCAACATAAGAGAGGAGGTACATGTGATAGGAAAAGGAGAAGGTGAGTGGAAGAAGGCGACGACTCTGCCGCCAGGGGTGGGGATGGTCCGCGCACAGAAGAAGAAGAAAGTGGGAAAGGCGTGAAGAAAAGAAGATGACCAGGGAGCAAGAGAGGGAGATGGTGTGGCTTCATCCAGTGCAGCCACACCATCTCCACTATGTACATCTTTACGTGCATGTGAAGGGAAGGGGGGGGGGGGGCGCTTGTGCTCTACCAATCGAGGAAGAACAATCGATGGAGAGTAGCAGAAGTTCAGAGAGAGGGGGTGCGGGATGCAGTGACAAACAACAAAACAGCGGGGCAGTCCATAAAACAAGGGCGGGTGTGTGGGTCCCGTTGGGCCGGCACCCCCCCTCCCCCTTCCGGCACGCCCGGACGTGCCAGTGTGCCAAGGCCAACGCCAAACGAGGCACGCCAACAACGAGAAGCACAAACGAGGAGGAGATTCACCGACCCGAATGCCTGCGCGCGAGTGCCCGCCTTTGCCTAGGAGGAGGATGTGTGGGTGGGTGGGCGCATGATAGACGCGTGCGCGCCGCCGAGCACAACGGGAAGCACATCGCAAGGAAAGAAAGGAAGTGAACCACACATGTCACTCAAGTGGTCTACGATACACGTGACCCCCCCCCTTTGCCTGCAACACAGATAAAATGATCTGGAAGAATAACGAAGAGAGAGAGCGCATGCCCATCAACGTCTGCTGGTCAATGCCGCAGCACACGCTGCGAGGCACGGCACCCACTCACCCACACACACGCGGCGGCGGTAGCCAGAGCAGACACTCCACTGAATGACCGCCACACCCTAGACGGAGATTAAGGTGCTAACTACAACCGTCCACAGCCCTTCCCTGATAGTTGCATCAGGGCCTCACACGGCGTAGGCGCGGCGCTTCGGCAAATGATTGCGGCTGATGCCTAGCCCCGTCTGCGATGAAGAGCGCGTAGAAGCGGTAACGGGTGCGGCAGCCGCCGTTTCGCTACGTGTTGCCCTGTTGGCAGCGCGAGCTGAAGAGACAGCGGCGGAATAGTAGGCCACGTAGCCCTCCAGCGTTTTGCCATGCTGGCGGATGGGGGAGATGTGGGCGGACGCCAGGACAGTCGAGTTCGGCGCAAACACCGGCGACGACGCGAGCGTCTGCGCCGCGTGCACCGTCCCTGGCAAGGGCTCATACGATGGCACAGCCTGGAACCAACGATCCCGCGCCGCAGTAAGAGTTGGCCACGCCTCCGCCGGGGCGGCTTCAGAAGACGGTGCAATCGGTGGAAGCCGTTGTGCTGATGTGATCGAGGTAGGCGCCGGCATCACGCCGCTTGTGCCCCACGGCGGTGGCACCACCGCCGGGTCGCGAACGATCCGCAGCATTAGTGGATCGGCGGCCCCTCTCACGCCCTCGTAGCATGCTAGCAAAGCGGGGTCTACCGTGGGCTCTGCGGGGACTACCTTAATGACACCCCGATCGGTGGCTGCCTCGCGGAGTCGCCGCAAGCTGCGCGCCTGAGCGTTCTGGGCCCGGCACGCCGACGCATTCGCCGGCACCACGTCCCCGCGCGACGGTGCGTGGTGAATTGCGTCTGCCTCGGTACGGCTGGTGGGTGGGGTGGTCTTCCGCTTTGAAAGCGGTCGCGTCGGCCCCTGTGCCGTGCCTCTGGAAGCAGCAGGGATGAGTAGACGCACCTCTCCCTTTGCTTCGTCACTGACAGGCTTCACCGCGGCTGTGCGGGCAGACGACTTCTTCGGATCAGTGCTGTGCGTGACAGCCGAGTGCTGCACCCCTGCCTCCACTATCCCGCCCTCCTCGCTGTTTATCCCTGCAGTACAACCACTAAGTGACGGCGAGGTAATCCTCCTGTCACCCCCTCGCCGACTGAAGCCTTTTGTCCGCGGCGCGGCCCTTTCCTTCGTGGCTGTGACCGCTGCCCCCACCCCTGCTTCCCCATACTGAGTGTAGGTGCTCATCGGTGGCAGCTTTGTGTGGGGGAGAGTGGGCAGCTGCAGGTCCTCCATCTGTGCCTGCCGTAACCCGTTCAAGATGGACAGCTGTACAGGCTTGGGGCAGCTATTGTACACGAGGCGCAGCATTCGTGTTGGAATGGCCCACATCTCCACCGTCGTCACTGACTCCCACCCGTTGGGCCACTTCTCCAAGAGAAGGGCCTCCCAGCTGCCTGCCAGGGCCGAGGCGAGGCGGCGGCTTGGCTGCACTGGCAGCGCTGGATTGATGTCTTCCGACTCGTCCGGATAGATGAGGGGTGCCGATTCCAGCAGCTGTTGGAGCAGCTGCGCCGACGTCACAGTGTCCGAGACTGCGCTGAGGGTCCCACTTGCCTTCAGACTCACAGCGTTGTTCGGGGATGTCATTATCGCCGCTAATGTCGAAAACGACGCATCGCGAAAAGAGAAGTTCCACTCTACGCCATCCTGCTCCTCCACCTCTGCCTCCGCCTCCGCCGCCTCGCCAGCCACAACCTCGGAGAGGCGGGTCCCGGTGCTGCGCCGCACTGCGTCTTCCTCACGAGGACTGTTATGAAGGCGCTGCTTGGCGGTGCCAATAGAGTCAACAACTCCAGGACTAGAAGTGAGAGCTGTGTCCCGCTTTGCTGCGTGCCCTGATTGCCGGCCCATACTGCCATGGTGGCGCCCATCTGTCTTGCTGTTTCTGCCGTGTGCATTGGCGCCGCCACCGTGCTCGCCTGGCGTACCATCCGGATTTTCAACCTCGCACGAGGCCGGCACCTCGAGGGACTTGGTAGCCTTCTGGCTGCAGTGCCGCGGATCACGGACGCTGCCGCTCACGATAATGAAAAGGTCAGAGAGGTGCTGCGCCGGATCGCACACCGAGACGGAGCGGTTTATCAAGTGTGGGCGCGCGTACTGCACAAGCTCTGCACGCTTCTCGGCGGGGAAGCGCTGCAGCAGCGGTACATGGGCAAGGCACTCGGGGTGAAGGCGCATGTTGTCCTGCCGCCGTTGCATCAGTTGCCCCCGCAGCTGGGCGTAGAGCAACGGGTCGTCGAGCAGCGCGTCCACAAACCGCTCGCCAGGTATCTTGAAAAAGAGCGCTACGCGGCTGCTGACGGTGCATGTGTACGGTTGCACCCCAGGGATCAGGTGCGGCTCCTCACCCAGCATGAGGTAGCGGCCTGAAACATTGAGCGCGGTGAAGGAATTGGTGCCCAGACGCTGCGCAACGCCGTTGTCTCCGTAAGCTCCTGCTGCATCTTTTGTCCGCCGCAGAACTGTTCCCTCGAGCATGCAGTACACGTCACCAGCAACGTCACCGTGGGAGAAGATTGTCTCACCGCGCACCTTTACAATGGGGATAAAGTCGCCTAGGTAGGCGGACATGCGCTTCGTGAGCTTACGGTAAATGGGGATGGATCCATAGCACTTGGCCGGGTGGTACCACTGCTGCAGCCACCACAGACTATGCTGTCGCACCTCTTCCTTGTACTTGTCCAGCATCACGCGGTCTGCAAACGAGCGAAAGACGTCCTCAAAGTCCTCGGCGCGCAGTACCCACATGATGCACTGTGACAACGCGCGGTAGGTGCCAGCGAAGAGAGCGCTGCCACCAAACACGCCACCAAAAGAGGTGCCGGCCATGATCACTTCCTTGGTTGGTCGGGACGCAGCCCCGCCGACAGTTTTCAGTTGATGGTGTCGCGCATTATCATTCATGGCGCTCGCCTCGTCGGCTGGTTCAGCGTTGTTGCCATACTGCCGCCCCCGTTCCGTGCACACCTCGCACTTGCCGGAGATGAGAAAATACATGGCCTTCTGGCTAGAGTCGCCAGCCTTTACAATGATGTCGCCTGGCAGGAAGCGTTGCCGCAGCATAGTCTCAGCGAAACATTGGAGGAGAGCGGCGTTGTTTAGAGAGTCAAAGAAGGCGTTGTGGTCGCGGAGGTAGGTGCCTTGAGGGGTAGGGTTGGCATCTTCGCCCGGAGCGCCTCGGCTGGTGTAATGGTCACTGCCGGTGTTCGAAGTGTATTTTGAGCGAGCACCCTTGGGAACCACCGACCCCGTTTCGGCCTTGCGCTTCAGCAGCGTGGGCAAAAGGTGGCGCTCTAGCGCTCGGTGCAGCCGCTGGCGGCGGAAGCGGAGCTTCATTTCCCTGTGAGTTAGGGCAGTCACCACTAACACCTCCCACATCGCAGCACGCTTCATGGCACACGCCATCTGCACCATGTTGCTGCTGCCCGTGAGCGCGACAGTGCGCGCAGCAGCATCTGCTACGGTGGAGAGAGAGTTGCGGCCACTGCTAGGCACCCCAGCGCCGCCAGTAGACGCAGCGAGAATGCTGCCTTGACTCAACTCGAGCATGGAGCGCGATTCCTCCATCGCTTCCCGCAGCGTTGCAGAAGACTCAGGCACCGCACTTATGCTCATGGCACGCGGGGCCACCCCATCATCCTGCACGATGGAAACAATGCTGCTGTTGGCGTCGCCAACCCCCACCCGACCGTGAGAAAGCATACCGACTGAGCTATTAGTAACGTGCATACTCTGCCGGTGAGCCAGGTTAAGGGAGTTCTCGAAGGCGGTGCCGTTGATACGCATGCTGGGGTAGAAGGAGCACATCTGGATCGCCCGCCCCACGTCGGTGGCCACCTCGGAGCAGCTCAGCAAAGCGCCCCAGGCGTTTGCCGCCGGTGATACGAGTGCAACGACATTTGGGTTACCATACGAATAGCTGGGACGGTGGCTGCGTCGCCTGCTGGCCGAGTAGGTGGAAGTGGACTGACGGCGTGCCTCATGCTGAGCGCGGGACATGCATAGCGGCAGCGCTGACTCGCGCCGCGACAGCTTGCGCACTCTCTCGCTGGGATAGATCGAGGGCGTGCGCTGCTGCATATCATCCGTGGAGGTCTTCGCCATGGTCGGCGTTGTGAAATTGCTCATTTTCTTTCTTGGCAAGCTGCGTATTTTCTCTTCATTGAATACCTGCCGTGCAGTGCAAACCGCCAGCAGAGAGAGAGAGGCTCGAGCAAGCACTGGAGAACGATGGATTAGACTCGTGTTTGGGGCAGAGAGCCGTCCCACTCACCTGTGCGTGTGTGCGTCGGTGTATCCTCCTGGGGAAGGAGTGAGGAGTAAAAACAAAATATCGTATCTGCACCACCCTGTTGAGTGGGCGGAGGGTCGAGTTAGAGAAGAGGGACGACCCTCTCGTCTCTTCGAATGTGTGTGAAACTGGGGAGAAAGTGGGGATACGTGGCTTGATGAAACCGGTCGCTCTCTCGCAAACTAGCACGTGCCGATCCAGGACAAACTGCGCGGCCAGAGCCAGTGCCACTGGGTTCAACCACGACCAGCACGGAAAGTAAAAAAAAAAACGTCAGGCGCTCATGTGAAGGAAAGGAGTGAGAGTGTTGAACAAAGGAGGAGTGAGAGCGAGTGAGGAAAAACAGGCATGCTCGTCACTCCTGGCGTGATGTTCCTCCTCACTGGGTGTTCGCGGTGCAGGGGAGCGATCAATCTGATCTCCGCACGAGTTGGCGCGGCAGCGCGAAAAGGAAAAGGTGCGTAGCCGCGCGTCTACGCACCTTTGTGGACAACGTTATTCTTTTACGACACAAAAGACGTCAAACCAACGAACAGCGCTACACACAGAGACATCTGGGCACCGGCCCGCCTACGCACATAAATCCCCCCTCCCTCCACACCACTACCACCACCACCACACACCCCCCGCACATACAAGGAGAGAGGGACGGCTCGCTCTTCATACATTCGGTTACCCTTTCAGGAGGGAGGAGGGGGTAGGCCGGTGGGCAAGCAGAGGATCCAAGAGCGACACACCGTGTCAGGTGGACAGACAAGCCACACGTGGAACGAAAGATAGGGATGCCTGGATGGAGGAGGGAGGAGGAAAGATGTGAGTGTATGTCCATCGGCTCTCTGACCTGTACATCTTGGGTCCCGCCCCCTCCTCCCCCGCCTCCGAGTCACTCTCCTCTCGGAGACGCAAGAAGCCGCGAAAGTGCAGGCGCGGCATCCAACTAATTCCCCGTCGCGTCTCGTGACAGTTCACATCCTCTACAGGCCGTCCTCAAAGTTCACGTTGTCGATCCCAGTAGACTCATCCTGGATGGCACGCTCCAGCTCATCGCGCTCCGCTTTAGCCTCCTTGCGACGCTCCTCGATAATCTCGGGGTCCGTCACGTCGTAGCGCATGGCGCGCTTGGCGTCGTTGTGCGTCAAGTTCAGGAACTGGATGCGGCGCTGCAGCGCGTAAAGCGGCTCAGAGGTGGAGTAGACGTCGATGCTATCGCTGGAGATGAGCTCGCCCTTTTCGTTGTCTAGAACGGCATCAATCACACCATCATGGATAGCCTTGGAGAGGATGTACTCAGCATCCGACACGTTGCTCATGGCGAGCTTTGAGCACACGTCGGAGATGCTGATTCGGCTGTACGCCTGGCAGATGCGGCGCAGTCCTGTCTTGATGACGTGCTGATGGACACGCAGGATAAGGGAGTGGGTGCGGTCATGCTCGAAGGTCACCTGGTGCTCGCGCAGAACCGTCATGAAGCGGTCTACTTGCCCAAAGCGCACGCACGAGGCGAGTTGCAAGTACGGCGCGAGACTGTCGCGCATGTCCTTGGCGAGGAAATCAGAGCGAGGCGGAATTTCACCAAGAAGCAGCTGAACTACCAAAGACAGCTTTGTCGTCGCGATGCGAAAGCCGAAGGCGCGCTCCGGTGCCTTACGCAGTGCCTGCTGCAGACACTGATGCGCGTCGACGTACTCGAGCCGCAGCGCACGTGTGAGACCGACGTAGTAAAAGTAGCGAGCAGCCTGGTTGTTCGCGCGATGCGGCAGGGTAATGTTGCATGTCGCGATGAACGCCTCTGCCTGCTCGTGCTGGTGCGTACTGGTGAGTAAGGCAAGTATGTCGTTGAGCACAATCTCCATGCCGAGCTCGTCATGGCGCACACACACGGCGCGGTAAAGGGCCATGAGGCGCTTCAGCTGCTCCGCCTCGGCACGCTTCGTGGCGGCCGTGGCATTAGTCGACGTCTTGGCGGCAACGAGGGGCATGATAGAACTGACAAGCCGGACGAAACTGAGAGATGCTGTGCAAAGCGATGCAGAGAGAGCAGTAACACACCCAGGAAGTATGCAGCGATGCGGCCACGCTAACGCACACTCCAAGTCGGATTCCTTTGATAGGTTATCTTGCTCTAGTTGCTGGCGCTAGCGCCAACTCGCTCAAGTGCGCCTGCTACGGCAGCGCAAGTGGAGAGAAAGGAGCGGAGTATAAGAGCAACACGAGCACGCCCAGGTGCGCGCACCACACGAGAAGAGAGAAGGCGGTGATGGAGATTGTAAAAGGCGCAAAGGGACACAAGATGGGGGCACACAGTGTGAGAGAGAGAGGGAGGGAGGGAATGTAGGTAATGGCAAAAGAAGAAAACAACAACAACGGCACTGCGTGGTAGGTCTAGCCCGCAGACGATATACTTTACCTTTCGAGTTTGGCCTTTTTTGTGGAGGAGGAATGGGGGGAAAATAAGAGATGCTAGTGTGGGCGCATCGTCATTATTATCGTTTCACCAGTGGCGTGGTGCAGCCGGAGATGGCGCAGATCCCCCCCACACACGCACGCATACACAGAGAGAGAGAGAGAAAAAACGCACAGTGGGCAGAGGGTTGGCCCAGCCACAGCGTCAGAGAAAAGGAAAAGAGAAGGGGGGGCAGACAGAAGAACGACTGAGAGAGTGGACAGTTTCAGCGCGAGTAATGCGGAGCTTTACTGGAGAAGTGCCGGAGGGGCTACTACGCACGCACAAGCATTCATTCCATTGGGCGATACAGCAGATAGGCTTACTGCCGTCGAGGAGAGAAGAATGAGAGCAAAAAAGTGAAGGAACGCACCAATTACGTGCTGATGCCCCATTCAATGTCTTAGCGCTCAAGAACAGAGCCCCTTGTATGGATGGTCTTGCACAGCTGCTGTTACCACAGAAGCGCTACCTTTCCGTCTCCTCTTCTCCCAACGCTCACTTGATCTGAATATCCCAAGCGTCTTCAGCCGACAATTTGGCGAGACCAGGAGGAGGCAAGTGCTTCTTGCTGCTACGACGCGCATACGCTTTCCTTCATGGGGGGGGGCGGTGAATCCGGTTGCCACCTTGTGAGCCGTTCCATCTTCACGCCTACGCTCTATGGAAACTTTATACTCGCGTTGGCTTTGCTTTTTTTTCCCGCTTTCTTGTTAGTTATGGCCATGACACGAGAGCATAGGTGAAGATGGCTTAGCACAGTGTCACTGATTAAACGTGAACAAGACGCCGGCTCGGACACCCACACACAAAACAGCAGTCAACAAACACACACGCAGCCTTCACAGCGAAAAGAAAACAAGAAAATTGTGAGCAAGACACCATTAACCGTCGGCCATCCTCGGAGCTGCCAGGCGCGCGTGGGGGAGGATGAAGGAAATCAGGGCCCCGCCTCACATGCACACGTACGCCGACGCAGACTCGCGTTTTAGCACTCAGCAAAGCAAAACAGGTAAAGAAAAGGGGAAGCGAGTCGAGGAGCGCACGTCGCCGCCGACTCTCGGGGGAAAACGGAGGTGCAGCGCCGTATTGCTGCACAGCTGAAAGTGACAAGGCAGCGAGCAGAGGCAAAGCCGGAGCGATGAGTGCGCACGGCGGCGCTGTCTGGTAGTGATCCTTTAGTAGCGGCCACGCCTGAAGCCGTCGCCACTCTGAATGCGAGAAGAAAAGCGACCGCACAGGCGACCACGGCCGTATGGAGAGGCACCAGCAGTGCGGCTGGCACCGCCGCGTCCACGACCGCGGCCGAAACCGAAGCCGCCCCCACTACCACCAGCCGAGCGACTCTCGAGCCAGTCCATCTCGAGCCGGCGTTTTTTCGATATCTCCTTCGTGTTCATCTCGATGAGCTCGCGAAAGTCGTCCCCCTCGTCCGCTATGGAGGCTACCGCCGCAGTGCTTCCGCCCAGCGCATTCTCAGCATCCTCCTCATCTTTCTCCACCATCATTTCCTCCTCATCGAGCTCGGTGTCGTAGGCGGCATCGTCATCCAGACCCCACTCGAGATCGTTATCACTGACCTCGGCGTCGAAGTCAACCAGACCACCATCACGGCCGTCATCACCGTCGTCCGCTGTGCCATCGGTGCTGTCTTGCCCGTCCTGCTCCTCCTCACGGGACACCTCCCCGTACTTGTCCTTCGTTGCCGCACGCCTTGGTGTCGCTGCTGCCTTCTTGACACCACATGATGCGCCCGCTGCACTTGTCGTCTCCGCGGGGTCGGCCAGCGTGCCAGAGGGACCGAAGAGGGCCGTGTCAAGGCTTGTCACGCGCATCGCCACATCTGCCTCGCCACTCGCATCACCCCAGGTGGTGCGCACCTGCGACAAGCCTTCGAGGAATCGACGACGCTGCACGGCGTACCGGTGCAGAAAGAGTGCCGACACGTCCACATCCTGCGGGCTGGCGTTGACGAAGTACGGGTCGGACGTGCTGGGCAGACTCGCTTTGTGTGCAGCACGGTGGAAGATGGAAATGCCTGTAGTCGCACCGCTGCCCTTGTAGTCGTCCTCTTCCTTTACATCGGGCGTGGCGTCGACAAACATGTTGAGGAAATTGAGCGGCGTCATGTCATCGAGCGGATGCACATCAAAGACAATGTCCTCGCCAAAGAGCAACAGTATGGAGAGCTTGACGACAGACGGGTGTGAGTGGCGCGAGAGAACGTTGAGTGTCCAAACACACTCTCCGGCGGCGTTCGCGAAGAGCGGTTCACGAGCCCTGGGGTCGTAGTCGGAGCTGGAGGAGGCCGCACTGGCGTTGCTCGTGCTTTGGCCGGCCTTGCACTTATGTGCGAGCGCGGTAGAGGGGGCTGGGGGGTTCGCGTGCGCCTTGAGCATATTGCGCACGTGGGGGTGAGCCTGTGACATCTCGCCGACTAACAAGAGCACCGCACAGATGACAGCGTCGTTGAAGAAGAGGGCGCGCTGCAGAAGTCGGTGAACGAAGGCAGCCACGCGTGCCTTCGACTTGTCGGCTCGCATGGCCTTGTGTAAGAGGGAGAAAAAGTTAGTGAGCTGCGCCGACTGCGGTATCTGCTTCGGCGAGAGCAGCAGCAGTCCGTAGAGGGTACGGTACCAGCGATTTAGGAAAGACTCCGCCGTTCCTTTATTGAAGGCGAGAAGCTGCAGCAGCGTCAGTGTGGCCACGCGCTGCTGAAAGCTGCCAGTGTTGGCAAGGATGAAAAGAGCGTTGAGGTGCTCCTCCAGCGAGGCCAGGTCGACCCCAGCGTACGGGAAGGCACGGCGCAACCCAACAATGATGGCCGTCGTCACTGTGGAGTCGACGTTGCCGGTTAGGGCGGGCTGGCGGAAGAGGCTAAGGTAGGTCTGTACGCACTTGAGTGCCAGCTTACGCTCCTCCTTGCTGAAGACGAGCTGGTTCATGACATTGGCGGCGTAGCGCATTGTCCGAAGTGGGCAGTTTTTCATGAAGATGGTCTTCTCCAACTCTGTAAACAACATCGACTGGTGCGTAGAGGACTCCGAGAGAAGCTTCAGCAAGTGATGGTACGCCTTGTGTGCGACGCTAGAGAGAGGATCGCCCAGTTTGTCAATCATCATCGCCATGGCAGTGCTGCGGCCCTCGGCAATGGAGCAGAGCAGCTTGCCCACAGCATCCAGCCACGTATCGCGGCGCTGCACAATACGGTCCTTCAGCATCGACTCGCCCAAGGACAGGAACTGAGCGTAGGTGCGCTTCAGGTAGTCTTCAAGATACCAGTAGACGAGTGTCGTCTTGCGCGCCACCTCGTCCGTTGGCAGTGTGGCAAAGTACTGCGAGACAAAGCGCTTCAGCGGGCGAGGTGGCAACAGCTTTGGCCACACAGCCGTCAGCGCCTTGAGCGCCGCCTCGTAGTGGTGTGTGTCCATGCGCGCTGTATCAAAGAGTAACGTGAATCCGTCCAGGTAGAACATGAAGTCAGTATCTGCGAGCTTCACCGCGGCGGAGGCGATCTTATCGGACGTCGTACCGCGACTCATAAACTGCGAGCTGTACCAGCGGCCGTGGTCCATCTGCGCCGCCTTGCCTTCTCCATCAAGGATGGCCTGCGCCTCCTGGTAGTACGTGTCCATCTGCTCTTTGGTGACGGTGGCGGTGGCCACATCGCGCAGACTGCAAGTGCGCAGCGGCAGTGGCACCATAAACCACTTCTTGTTGAGGTCCAGTACAGATGACGCCCTCATTTGGGCCCCTTTGTTTGTTTTTCTTCTTGCTATCCGCCTCTCTGTGTGCGTGTGCGTGTGCTAGCCTCCCTCAAAGTGGATGCAGAAGGGGCAAAGACGTGTGATGCGGGCAGGTGGGGTAGAGGGGGGGGGGCTGTTGTTATCGCTGTCGTTCCAGAGTGTGGCCACGGGTGTTGTTTGTTTGTTTTGGTCACGCGTGGAAACATCGAAAAGGGAGAAGAAAAAGAGAGGAAAGCACGGGCGAAAAGAAATGGAGGCGGTAACCGGCGTGGTCGTGGCATTCCCCCCAACACACACGCACATTCACCAGTGTATTCGCCAGTACCCAAAGAGGGAGAGAGAGAGAGAGAGGAGAACGCATGCCACCAACACGGTCAATGCCTTACCCCTTGGCTTGGGCAAAGGTGGAGAGAGGAGCCATGACAGACATCATCCATCCCATTCCCCCAAACGCGTGGTCAAAGACAGAGAGAAGTCAACCCAACGCACCGCACCTCGCGTCTGCTCCCTCCAATCCAATGACGTGCTGTCCAAGAGCAGCGCGCTGTGCTGTAGAGCTTCAATCCTCTCCCCTCCCCCCCGCCATGACGCTGTGGCTGTTGCTTCCTTCGGCCATCGGTTCTTCTCTTACTGTTGTAGTTGTTGCTGCGGAGCGATGATGAAATGGGTGAGAGGCCTCTGCCCTCCTTCGCTCCTTCTGCTACCGTAGCCCCTTCGATACCATCAATACTGTGCGATGTGTACATCCGCCTCCCTTTCTCTGGCGTGGACAGAGAGGCAGGTCCACGCGCTAGGCTCAGAAAGGAGGGGGAAAGAGGGGGGGGGGGGCGAGAAAAAAGAGAGGAATTATAATCACCAGAAGCAGCAGCGGCGATACTCTCTTCCACACACTCAGGAAGACTTGCCGTCGCTCCAGACCTCCGTGCAGGGCGCGCCACCCTCGAATCAGAGAAGCACAAAGGGAAAAACACGCAGGTCTGGTGGCCTTGCGAGACGTGCAGATGCATTCTCACACCAACTCAGAGACACGCACGCGCACATACACAGCCACGCACCTCTCTCGTACAACGTCGATAAAGCAGCTGAGGTGCGTCTCACACCTCCCTCGTTCTTTTTTCACCTATCTCAGAAAAAAAGCACCGACGACAAATGGCATGCTGGGTTGCTGGTGTGCGTGCACACACACACACAGACACACAGAGAGACGGAACATCCTCTGAAGAGACCTGCGGCTGCTTTACTTCATGGACGCCTTCAGTGCGGCCAGACGGGCATCCAGCTGCTCATCCGTATCTGCTTGAGCCTCGGTGCTCTTCTGCGGCAGCGCTGTGTCGGTGACGCCGACCTTCGTGCGGAACTCAAGCCCCGCCTCGTCCATTACCTTCTGAATCTCTTGCTCTGTCTCCTCTTCCTCCATACCGTCGTCATCCATGATTTCGTCGACGGCGTCGTTCATCATATCCTCCTTCATGCCCATCATCTCATTCTGCTTCTCGAACTCACGCATGATCTTCTGCATCTCAGGAATGTTCATTTTATTGTTCATGGAGCGCATCGCCTTGGTCACACCCTTCATGGCGTCCGCCATCTGCACTGAGGACTGCATTGTCTGTATGCGCAACGACACACCCTGGATCTGGGTACGCATACGGTACATCTTTTGGTTGTATTTGCGCGTGCGCACAAGGTCGCGGGCCATGATGCGCACCGCGTCCACCTGATCCTGCTTCGCCATCTTCTTCATCTCCATGAGAATCTGGCGCTCCTGCGTGGTCAGTTTGGTGCGCTCACGGTCAAGGTCGCGGCAGGTGCGGTCCAGCTGACGCTTGTACGCGCGCATCCTCTCCTGCGGCGTCGTACGGTGGAACAGGTCGGTAAATCCCATTTTGGCTGACTTGCTTCCTTTTAATATCGTTTTATCCCCCTTTGTAGTCGTGTAGAGGAGGAGAGGCACAACGGCCAAGAATGGCGCAAAGCTTCTGCGGCTGTGTGTGTGGGTGGATGGGTGGGTGGGTGAACCTTCACCGAGAGAGAGAGAGAGTAATAGCGGGGTGACAGAGAACAGGCGGTCAAGGAGAGCAAATGCGGATGGGAATAAAAGCCCGAGATGCCGGCAGAGTGGTGTGGGTGAGGAGGGACAGTATCGCGAAGGAAGAGGGACCAAAAAAAAAAGCGAAGAGGCGAGTGCGCGCGAATAGGCTAATGTGCACACCCACACACAGCGAGAGAGAGAGCGAGAGGGGGGGGGGAC